>NC_056671.1:44668602-44791102 GCF_018350195.1 Panthera tigris
TAAACTTCGTTTTGTTTTAAGATCCCATTTTCTAGCTTTACATGAACAATAATTAGCGTTAAGGAATGAACTGTCTCACACCACACAGAGTCCCATTCTTGGCCTTGCCACTGAGTTGCTGGGAAAATCACCTGGCTTTTCTAGGTCCTGGTTTCCTCATTTGAAAACTATGAGGGTATCCTGAAGGACTTCTTTACCTCCGAGATGCCTGGGGAAGGAGGAAGGTCCCAGATGGAACTGGTTCCAGCCAGGTCATCCACCACTCAATACTGGAAAGGAAACCAAACAGCCAAAATGAGGAATTTCCTTTCAACAAATATCTTGTAATTATGCTGATTTTTAAGCCACATAATCAGTCTAAAAGCAAATCCCATCTCAATGGAATTTATAAAAGGATTAGGAAATGGAGAAAATGGGGGCATGTTGGCAAGCCCATTTGATTTAATTTAAGCCTATTTCCCTTGTCCTTTACTATTTTTTAACCAAATAGGGTGGAGAGCACAAACAAGTCATTGGCTTCCATGCCTGCGTTTAATTTTCTCTCTTCTTGGCTGGTTAGTATCTGACCTACTTTTAAGGGGCTCATCCCTTCAGTTCTGATACCGAAGGTACAAGAATAAAGAATCGCTTTGGGAGCGGCCTGTGTTGATACCCGAACAAGGAAAACCTCAGTAGGAAAAGACACAAGGACTTTTCTAGTCTCGATCTGGAAAAAAGGATGCAGACCTCTTTGTCTCAGTCGTGCTGTGGGCTTGGAATCTAAGGCGGTCTTCTGCTTTGCTCTCTTGTTTTATTTTTGCAGGTAATGGCACATTCCGAATAATCAGGCTGTCAAATGAAATTCCAATCCATCTGATTAGCACAGAGACAAGTTCATATGCCTTTTTGTCACTGTGGATTGAGTGGATTAGCTGTCAATTTATCCAACGTCAGCCACATCCTAACCTCCTCCCTGAGATCTGGCCAAACTCTGGGTCACGTTGTCCTGGATGAAAATAAAGCAGTGAAAAGAAACAATGTCCAGCTTTGCATCTTTGGCTTTGGCTTTAACCTTGGAGATAGGACACTAATTGATTTCAAAATGGCACGGACATTTGGGTAGTTCTTCCAGGTGTTCAAGCACCTTTATGTGCATGAAATAAATGTATCCCTGCAACAGTTCTCCCAGGCAGGTCCTGTTAGCAAACTTCTTTTTTTTACTTTTACTTCTCATTTTTTTAATGTTTATTTATTTTTGAGACAGAGAGAGAGAGAGAGAGAGAGAGACAGAGTGTGAGTGGGGGAAGGGCAGAGAGAGAGGGAGACACAGAATGCGAAGCAGGGTCCAGGCTCTGATCTGTCAGCACGGAGCCTGACGCGGGGCTTGAACTCACGGACGTGAGATCATGACCTGAGCTGAAGTCAGATACTTAATTGACTGAGCCACCCAGGGACCTCTGACCTTTTTTTTTTCCCCCCAGATAATTTACTTGTAAGTGCTTTAGGATTTTCAAACTGTAACTTTATTTTTCATTGTAGTACAGTGACATGTGTTGCTACATTAGTTTCAAGCATACAGCACAGTGATTCAACAACTCTATACCTTATACTATGCTCACCGCAAGTTTAGCTACCATCTATGACCATACAACGCTTTCACAACATCACTGACCATCTTCTCTGTGCTGTACCTTTCATCCCCAGGATTATTCATTCCATAACGGAAGCCTGTACCCCCGGCTCCCCTTCACTCATTTTGCCCATGTCCCCAGCCCCCTCCCCTCTGGCAGCATCAGTTTGTTCTCTGTATTTATGAGCCCGTTTCTGCTTTCTGTTTGTCAAACCACAACTTCAATGCTTTCGGTAAATTTTGGTGTTGTCATCGTGAGTTTTAAATAATCGAATTGCGATCTGTAGTTTCAGTGGCTTCCCTGAGGTTTGGGGCTACTCTGCAGTCCACGAAGGACCCTAGGTCTCAGTCCCAGCTCATGGGTGACGCCGAGGTGTTCTGGCCCCACATGATACCAAGTCAACTCCAGATGAACTCCTGAGCCTTGGAACCTCAGCTTCTCTCCCTTCTGTAAATCTACCGATGCCCTCATCAGAGTGCTTACTTTATAATATTTTAATTGCCTGCTGGCCTGCCAGCCTCCACTCTGTGAATTTAGGGCAGGAAGTGTTTCTATCTTTGCTTTATTAATGCCCAGAAGAAGCATCTGACACATCTGGGAACTTGACAAATGTCTGTCAAGAAACAAATAAACAAACGAATTCCCTTTACTAAGCAGATTCCAAGGCCTACAAAATATTTTACAGGTATAGCAATTATTTTTTTTTTAAGTATCTTAGTGTAAAAATTAGAATTTTGACGACTCCTGATAAGGAGTACTAAGAGTTTTTGTGTATGAAACCATTCATTTTTTTCCTTAGGCAAATGTTGTCCAGTCACTCTGATCTAAGCCTCGGAATCTTATCAATCAACAAATATTTGAGTATCTAGTATATACAAGACACTGTGCTAGGCGCTGTAGGGGATCAAAGAAATCTAAGAGGCGAGCCCTTCTCTCAAGGAATTTATAACTTTGTGGAAGGCTTGGCTTTTCTTTGTCCATTCAAAGTTTTTTCCATGGAGTTTCTCATACAAATAACAGTTGGGGGGTTGGGAAGAACCAGAGGGAATGCGAAGATGTTTTTCAGAAAGCCGTCCAATTGTCCATGTAGGGTCTTATAGTTCAAGGCCTTCGGCTACGGCTGGTCGAGGAGATGAGCGTATCCCTTAGAAGTTAATTCTCCAGATAAATAAGAGGGTCACTGCAGAAGCCTACATGTCACAAAATGCAGGAGATGGGGAAGTGCGGGGAAATAACCACCCTTTCATCTTCAAGGGGAGAGAAAGTATTGCCTGGGTCCAGGACAAGCAAGCCATAAATTTCAGGCTTGACCCTAGCAGAGCTGCCTAGTAACTGTGGCCCAAACCGCTGTCAAGACTGAGTCACTCTCGAGGCATGAGACACGAAGGAGGAGAATCTCTTCTCTACAGCCAGGGGCAGCCAAGTTCCCGGGGGCTGACCCTGTCTCTCTTGCGTCCAGCTTTCTCAACGGTTCCAGCATCAGAAAGTGACAAAGAAGTCAAAACCCAGTGGTGACAGCCAAGAACATCTCACACACCAGGAGGAAAGGGTCCTCCTGCAGCCAGAACTTGTTGTAAAATTCCCAGAGCCAGACAGAGAGAAGGAGCAGATTTCTTTGGGGGTTCTGTTGTTTATACGTAAGTGTTTGGTCTTAGAAGACCACAATGGTCCTGTAAAGGCCTTGCCACTAGAGATTACAAAGGGAGCTTCTTTGGTGTAGCCAGACACACCATTTGTTTCTCTTTATTTCCTTTTCGGTGTCTTAGCTTTTCTATTCTGACAGTATTGGAGGCCTTCTATATGGTTCTGTGTCTCAGAATCTGCATATATTTTGAACAACGAAGGTCAACATTTATTAAGTACTTACTACTGCCAAGCGCTGTTGTAAATGCAACAGCCCTGGGTGGTGGGTACTATTATCATTGCCATCCCCATTTTACAGGTAGGAGCTGAGTACAGCTGGTAAGTGGGGAAATTGGAATTTGGACCTAGGTCATGTGTCTCCAGAATCTGCTCACATAACCACTAAGTTATAGTGACTTTTAATAGCATGTATGGGATAGGTTCATATGCATCAGAACGGAAAAGTCTAACCATGCTGTAGAAAATTCTTTCAGAAAGTGTCCTTGGAGACTCAAATTCTGAGGGCACAAAGTCAAAAGGGATTAGTGGAGCGCTTCTTATCCTGCCTGTCACAGTCCACGTTAGAGGGTAGAGGCCAGCCACACATCCCCACATGTAGCCTGCCTGACATGCTCATGGAGAAACGGAGCCTGCCTACATTGGAACTGAGAGATCACTGGGGTATATGTGTAGTGGGAGTTAGAAGCAGGTACCAAACACTAGGGAACAAGATAAGTCAGCATTGGTGGATATAAACTATGGAATTCTGTGCAGCATTTAGAAGTAAAGAATTTGATATAGATGTACCAACATATATTTTTAAAACATAGAATTGATTGAAACAGTAAGAAACAGAACAAGGTGTCAAATTATTAACATTAAGGCAGATTAAAAATATGTACACAAATTTTACAAAGATACATATGCTTGGGAGCCTAAGAAAGGGGAGACAGACTGGGAATGAGAATCTGAAAAAATAATTAATAAAAAAGAAAGGAGAAAAACAAAGTCTGGAAGGGGATAAGACACAGGTGGTATAGGAGAAAAGTGCAAAGACTCTGGGATTAGGTAGATGGGGTTCCAATCCTGGTTCCATATGTATTTGTTGGGTGGCCTTGGGTGGCCTCCCAAAGATTAGATTTACTAGGTTGCAAAATATTTGGAAATAACATCTAATTCATAAGGTTGAAGGGAATAACGTATGCAAAGCTCCTTGCATGTAGTACTTGGCCCAGAGTATATATAGCAAGCCCATAGTAAACAGTTAACTACCAACTCTGCTATACTGGTGATCAGAACAAAGGAAGGGGCACTTGGGTGGCTCAGTTGGTTAAGCCTCCCAATTTGTCTCAGGTCATGATCTTGGGTTTGAGCCCCAGGTCAATCAGGCTCTGTGCTGTCAGTGCAGAGCCTGCTTCGGATCCTCTTGTCCTCCTCTCTGTGCCCCTCCCCTGCCCGCGCTCTCTGTCTCTCAAAAATAAACATTAGAAAACAAAAACAAAGGAAGTTCCTGCAGTCCGGTGGAAAAAATAATCTTAAACACATAATTATATGAGAAAATTTAGTGATAGAAATTGGTGCTACTAAGGAAAAGGTATAGATAGGGTGCGATGAGATAATTTCCAAAGTTCTGGGGGCGCCTGGGAGTCTCAGTCTGTTGAGAGTCTGACTCTGGCTCAGGTCATGATCTCATGGTTTGGTTTGTGAGTTTGAGCTCCACATTGAGCTCTGTGCTGCTGTCAGCTCAGAGCTGCTTTGGATCCTCTGACCCCTTCTCTGCCTGTCCCCCGCTCATGCTCCCTCCCTCTCTCTCTCTCTGTCAAAAATAAATTTAAAAAACATTAAAAAAATTTCTGAACTTATTCTGGGGGCTTATTGTTAGGACTTGAAAGATACTTAAGATGCTGAATAATTTAAGAGTCAGATTGAAGAAACCAATCATGAACACTTACACAACAGTGTTCGAGGATACCCTGAGTGCCAGCAGGAGTGGCGATGCCAGGCAGCAAATGTGTGCCGAGGGCCAACCAGCACAGCATTCAGAGGAAGGCAGAGGTCTCAGAGAGCGCCTGGAGCTGGGGTAGCCTGTGGGCTGGTAGCAGGGGTGGAGGGCCAGAGGGAAGTGCAGACATAGTAAGTGCTGGAGGCAAGAATATGCAAGGTCTGCCTGCGGACTGGGAGTAGACCCCCTGGCCAGAGAAGGAAGCCCAGTTCAAACCATGCCCCCTTTTGATAAACATAAGAATCTTATGCCCTTCCCCCCACCCCCACCCCTAGAGATACTGATCTACTTTAAATTGGGCTGGTCCCTGGTTATCTTCTGTGGATTTCCATTGGCCAAGCTTTTATTGAGCTTTTCTTTCTGAAATTTATATTGGGACAGCAATAGGCATTTCTTCTCATTTTTCACATATAAAGTGATCATACTAACTATGCCTTTCGAGTTATATCTCCCCCTCCCCCTGATTTTCCCTTTGACCACTGATTGTAAAAAAAAAAAAAAAAAAAAAAAAAAAAAAGTAGTGTGGGTGGGGTGGCCGGGAGAGATAAACTCCTCTGGAAAGTAGGTTAGGGCCAGATAAGAGGGCCTTAAATGTTGCTAATGTCTCCACTACTATAACTACCCCCACCAGAGGCACAAATTCTTCTTGCAAGAAGAGGGCCAAGGGGAGGAGGGGCATTTGGGGGCACCCAGGAGTGAAGTGAGCTCACTTCTGTGGGTCCCCCTTCTGCAAGCTGGCTCCTGGTCCTTGATGAATGAGGAGAGGGGAAGACTGATATGTAAAAGAACTTGGTTTGGTCAACCTCAAGGCTGGGGAGTTGAAAGACTGATTTTCCACAAGATCTATCTCTGAGCCCACTAGCTTTTCTTATCCCAGAAAATCAGAAGAAAAGAATTCTTCCCATTCTGCAAGCTCCAAAAACTTCACTCCCTCAAGAGGAGCTCAATTTATCGTCTTTAGTTCTCACTCGGAATCTCTAGGTAGTACTGGGGGCAGAGGGCAGTCAGTGGAAGTTCTTGAAGTCATTTTTAATATTACAAATGGCAAAAAATTAATGTACTGACCCGGGATGAGATGCACAGTTTAAAGAAATTCAGGGGTTTTTTTTGTTGTTGTTGTTTGTTTTGGGTTAGAATTGCATCTACCCAATGTAGTGATACTGGTCATCTATGCTGATTGCAAAGATGTGTCATTTAATAAATGCAGTTTGTATGAGAGGATCTTCAGTGCATGGAAACTGTGGAATTATAGTACTAATGATAAGAAGTACTATTTGAGCAGATTGGGGTCCCCTGTTCTCAACAATTTGTTGAGGGGCACCTGGGCGGCTCAGTTGGTTGAGCATCCGACATCAGCTCCGGTCATGATCTCACAGTTTGAGTTCGAGCCCTGCATCAGGCTTGCTGCTGTCAGTGCAGAGCCGCTTTGGATCTCCTGTTTCCCTCTCTCTGTCCCTCCCCCACTCCCACTCTCAAAAATACATAAAACATTAAAAAAAAATTTTTTTTAAAGATGTTTAAAGAATAAATAAAAGTCTTGTTGAATAATTGAGGGGAGAATCCAGTTCTGCTAAGAGGGAATGGGAATAAGGATACGGGAGAGTGGCTAAGCCTTGCAGAGCCACCTTAAACCCAGGGAAGGGTCATGGTCAAGACCACAGAATCTGGGAGAAAGGAAGGCGAGCACTGGTGTTCTGCCACTCAATTTTTGTCTTTGAGTGAGTTGCCACTTGCAGCCAATCTTAGGAAGATGATTCTGAATCTCCATCAGACTCCCTATCCAAATTTGGCATTAGCTGGTATCTACCTGTTGATGCATGAGTAGTACTGTGTTTACAAGGACAAGGTAAGCAGCCTGAAACCTACCTCCCTATTCCTGCCCCCAACCCAACTCCCAGTCTAGGGAACCACATTCAAGTTAGCTCTGTGCAGGAGTTGACATTTAATTCATTCAATTTTGATGGTAGGAAAGGCTTTCTTCATCCATCTATTTTCATATTCATTCATTCATTCATTCATTCAACAAATGATATTTGTACACAGTATTGTGGGGCTATGGGGGCCTCTACCTCTGAGCCCAAGGTCCATGAAGTTGATGATGCCCTAAACATTGTGATATCAGCTCAGTGATGTGGTAATGTGGGTGCTGATTCTGACACTATTACAGCTTCAGTGATGAACTGTGATTAGCCAGTGTTTGGCCTGGTAGTTAGAAGACTCCTAAGCCTCACTGGCTGGGAGAAAAGCCAGGCTGGAGTGGGGAGGCAGCTGTGGTGTCAGGAGGAAGTGAGTCTGTAAGCAGGACTAGATTCAAAGAAGTGGTCTGGCAGCATCAGTCTGAGACCCTGCTCTCTCTCAGGGGTGCACACCCCTACAGCTTCTGCTTCCACACCTGGGTAAGGGCTTCCTCCCAACCTATTTCAGGAAGTGGATCAAGAATGGATTGAGTGTGGGTCCTGAGTGCAAGATTCTCACACGTAATGCTTTTCTGAGCTGTGGGTGTCCTAGCAGGTAGTACTCAGGAGACCAGAGATCCATGTGCCCTTCACCTTCTAGCCTTTGTCCCCTAAAACTCTAAAGTTTGGGTGATTGACGTCCTGGCAGGTGTCATCTGCCAATGGATCTGTTGCCTGCATTGATGGGAGGGTCAGAAGCAGGTTTCCCGGTGTTAGCTAACCCCAGTGCTCTCAAAAAGGTGGCGAGTGAACATCAGTGCACTTGACTGAGCACAAGCCCTGGCATCCTCCAGCCTTAGCCAATGGTCCTGCCAACCAGAGGCTGATAGAAGTGGACTGCTCTTGGGTGAGAAGAAGGAAAAACAGGAGCCCCATTGAGGATCTACCAAGCTAGCTCCCGCTTTGGCATCTCAAATGGTCAATTTTAGCTGATTGGGTTCATTTCGCAACTTGGTTATGTGATTCCCAAGCATTACCTCTTATCTCTAAACAGAGGTATGAAAGCAGAATTGACTTGGCACAGACTGGCTGCCTAAAGGAACGTCTTTGTGTAAAGCTTGTAGGGTAGAAAAAGACACAGGATGCCGCCCCCTATGCTCCTGCCTCAACTCACCTATTTTTGGTTCCCTCCATCCAAAGGAGACCAGACACAGAGCCACTGCATAAAAAAGTGGTTCCTGTAGAGAGGAGAGTTAACACTTGTGCCATAATGTGGGGCTTTGGCCTCTGCTGGGGTTAACCTGCGGCCCCAAATGAACTACTCAGATAGCTTGTGGACATTTCCCAAATGTGTAGTGAGGCTTACACACAAATATGCATCCAGCACTGTTCACCACCTCTTGGGATTGAGAAGCAAGATGGCGCCATGCCAGCAGCCTCACAAAGCAGCGTTGTTAATGCTCCTTTAGATGCTCCTGTGTGGCTTCATTGGAGCAGAGGAGGATCTGTTTACGCCGCAGACTCCTATTGATTCTTCTGGGGGATGGGAACTACAATGCTGGCCTCTGTTAGTCTCTGGAGTGTGGTAGGAGTGTTTGGCCAAGGCTTGAAGGTGTCCTGTGGTCCTCTTGGTTGATGTGATACTGAATTACACCGTTGGAGGGTGAGCTCATTCCGGGCCCCTGAAAACAAGTTTCTGACTAGGTTTGGGGCAGAGGGAAAACTTGAGGCATCGGATCTCTTGAGAGGCCCATTGTCTCCTTGCAGTGAGTGGAGGGTAAATGTTTTTCAGAGTTGGGTCCCTCGAAAACTGGACATCCAAGGCTCATCCAAAATACACATGACAGTGAAATCTGTGGGGCTGAAACACATCTTTCTCCAAAATCACTTTAATTGTAGCCATGGTCTCTCTTGTTGAAAACCTTCAGAGGTTGTTTGGCTGTTATTTTCCCCCTTCAGAAAGGCTGTGGTAATTTCAGGCCCTTTGTTCTGCTTAAAGGGATTACAAACTGAGTAAAGGGAAGCCATCAGCTGGATCAGGAGGTAGGGCCCTGGGTCAGAGAGGACCCCAGGCCAGAGCCCAATAGCCAAGTCAGTCTTGAATCTCCTCCTACTTTCTTCCAGGGACTGTCCTTAACCCTGGGCTCTGCCCTAGTATGTACTTACTCCTTGTCACATTCTTACATGCCTTTCTTTCAGGAGAGTGCAAGATCTACTTCAGCTCCTTGTTGATCAGGCTTCATCACGAGAAATGCACTGTGTTAGTAAAATCAGTATATTCCCTAGTCACCTAAAAGGGATGGTTTCCAAAAAACTATCTCTCGAATCTCAACCCCTGGCTCCCAACCTACCAGTTGAATAAGGCACAAAATCCACACCACTCTTGTGCCTTGAAAGCTCTCCAATTTGGTTGGAGGGTCCCTTATCATGTCCCTATGTACAGAACTCTGTGACATGTGAGCCCATTTTGTCTCTAGTTGGGCCTCCCTTCAATCCACTCTCCTCCCTGTGGGCAAAGTGAATTTCCTAAAATGAAAATCTTCATGTCATTCCCCACTTTTAAAGGTTTTGTTTCCTGTAGTTTCTATAGTTTTTGAGAAAAGTCCTTATATGGCATTCAGAGGGTTTAAGGATCTGGCCTCTTCCTTCCTTTCTCTTTCCTTATCCCATCCCATCACACACCAAATTGCTTAAGTTTGGTGCTGCTCCATGTCTCTGGCCATCTTATGTTCTCCTGCAGCCCCTTTACGACTTTACCACTGTGGCCAGATCTGCTTTTCCTTCCAGACTGTGAACAAATGAAGACAGACATGGCATCATCTGTCTTTCTATCCTCAGCACTTTACAGAGGTGGCAAATACAGGTGCTTTATAATTGTTTATTCATTTTATTTTATTAAAATTTTTAAAAAATTTTTTAGAGAGAGAGAGAAAGCTAGTGGGGAAGAGGGACAAAGGAAGAGACAGAGAATTTCTTTTAAGTTTATTTATTTATTTTGAAAGAAAGAGAGAGAGAGAGAGAGGGAATGGGGAAGAGGAGAGGGAGAATCCCAAGCAGGCTCTGTGCTGTTAACAGAGAGCCAGACACGGGGCTCCATCCCACGACTCTGGGATCATGACCTGAGCTGAAATCAAGAGTCCGACACTCAACTGACTGTTGCTCATTTTAAATAGAAATCTTCCCGATATGCATTATGGGAAGTGTTCTTGACACCAATTAAGAAAGCGTTCGTGACAACATTTACCTATTTTGGTTGATGTGTCGTTTCCCTCAAGAGACTGTGCTCCATCACAATTGTGCCTAGGAATTGTGGAGAGGGAGCTGGATCTGGAGTCCTTGTGCTCCAGACCTGGAAAGGAAAGCAAAGCATTTTCAGGGGGCACTCTTGTATTAAGGAACAGCTTTTAAAAATGGGCTTGACCAAAAAATTTCACTTCCGGGATTCTAAGATCTCATGGAAATGCCGTTTTTGAGAGCAAAATATTGGAGCTGATGGTTAAAAGACCCAGGAAAATTCATGCCACAGAAAATGATGTGACTATTAATAGGAAGGGAGTAGATTTGTATTTCCAACATGGCAGGATGTCCATGGTGTTGGGTGAGGATGTGAGTTGGTGAAAAATTTGAACGGTATCACCTCAAATATCTGAATATAATATAAATGGTCTGGAAGGATACATACCAAATGAACCCCTTGTCATTCCTGGGAATAGGATACAGAGGTGGGGAGATTGTCAATTTTACATGATATTTTTTGGAGTGTCTTGAGTGTTGAATTACCCAAATCTAACGAGGATGGTGTAGGATTAGAGTACATGACCTTGGAACTTTGGCATTATTAGCACTGGCACGATTGATTTTTCTCTGCCTCTTGCCTGCTTTCTGTCTGTCAGAGGCTACTGTCCTGCCCTCATGGCATTTAAACTGGGATTCTGGAAGATGGGGAAGGTTTTCCAAGAACCAAGGCCCTGGTCTGCCAATGGAGAAGGTGATGGCAAAGGAGATGCTTTTGGTCAGGAGGCTTGCCTGAAGTGACCCATGTGGGGCCAGCATGGGTCTGGGCCTACAACAGCTCCTATCTCAGGTGTGACGGGCCTTGTCACAGCACCTTGCTCTCGTCAGTTATGGTGTCAGAGAGCTAGTCTGGGTTTGGGCTCATGTGCTGGGGTGCGCTGGAAGAGGAGCAATATAAATACTAGTAACTATCATTTATTAATTAACATTTATTAATTCTGAGCACTTATTGTGTCAGCCCTGGACAAAATGCTTTATGAACATTTCCCCCACCTAAGCCCATGATTAATTTTTCTTCATATAATTGATAAGGGTCTTTTCTTTCACCTGACATGAAAATAAAGCTCCTAGATAAGTGCTGAAGCAAGATTTGAACCCAGGTTCCATGCCTGTTCCCACCGCAGGGCCTACGGGAGTATACAGAGAGTGAACCGTAGGCACAATCATACGGGCATTGGGGGTTCTCAGGAGATGCCTCCCTATGTACAGAGGTAGGGCAGTGGAAAGAGCGCAGACCTCATAGGTGGACACACCTGGGTTAAATTATGATGAACCTGATAACAGGCAGAGCCAAGTACCTGTCTGGGCCTCAATGTTGTCATAAGGTGGACCCACAATCCCTACTTGGCACGCCGGGAAGAGAGCTACTGGCAATGTGGATTTGGACTCTACTTCCTGCTCTAAGAATAATGAAGGCTTTGGTTACCTGGGCCCTTTCACAGGCATTATTTCTTTTGACCCTCCCAAGGGGCCATTAAGCTATCTTCTGATTCTCTATGGCCCTGCTTC
This sequence comes from Panthera tigris, assembly GCF_018350195.1. Taxonomy (NCBI): domain Eukaryota; kingdom Metazoa; phylum Chordata; class Mammalia; order Carnivora; family Felidae; genus Panthera; species Panthera tigris. The sequence goes on from NC_056671.1 coordinate 44,680,536, forward strand.
AGAGAAGAGTTGTTTACACTCAGTCTATGCTTCCTCACCTCCATTTACACCTCAGATCACTGGAATCTGGTCTGGACCACAACTCAGCCAGGAACTGCTCTGGCCAAGGTCACCTACTTACAGCTTGCCTGGGGCAAAATGGAGCAGATACTTTTCTGTCTCTATCTCGCCTGACCTCACAATTAACATTTTCCCTTCAGCTTCCAGATCTTGCTCTCTCCTAATTTTCTTCCTTCCCTCAAGTTGCTGCTTCACTAACTTGATCTTTAACTAATTTTTTTTTATGTTTATTTGTTTATTTATTTTTGAGAGATAGAGAGATACAGAGCATGAGCAGGGGAGGAACAGAGAGAGAGGGAGACGCAGATTCCGAAGCAGGCTCCAGGCTCTGAGCTGTCAGCACAGAGACCAACACGGGGCTCGAACCCACGAACTGTGAGATCATGACCTGAGCCGAAGTCAGTTGCTTAATGGACTGAGCCACCCAGGTGCCCCACTAACTTGATCTTTAATATTTCCCAAACCAGGGGCGCCTGGCAGGCTCAGTGGGTAGAGCATTCAACTCCCGATCTCGAGGTTGTGAATTTGAGCCCTACGTGGGACATAGAGATTACTTAAAAAGAAAATCTTAAAAAAGAAAACAAACAAACAAACAAAAAACACTTCCCAAACCCACTGATTTCTCTTCGCCTAGCAGCCAGAGTATTTTTCAGATCTGAATGTGCCTTTCCCTGTGCTCTCAAACCCACCTTTTGCTCTCAAGTTAAAGACCACAGTGTTCACTCACCATGGCCAGGAGGTCCTGCCTGTCAGCCTCTTTGACTGTCTTTCAGGCTTCACTGTGCCCACTTGGGTCTCATGCCCTGGGCTTTGCTGTGCTGGGTGGGCCCTGTGGGGGAAGGCTGTTTTTTCCCCTAGGCCCTTTGCACGCATGCTTCCTTTTGCTACCTGCTCCCCCACAGCCCCCCTCCCCCCACCCTCCCACTTCATCTGCCTCCTTACTTTTGCCAAACCAACCTCCAGTCTTGGTTTAAATATCACTTCCTCAGGAAGCCTCTTCCTGATACCCCATACCAGCTGAGGCCCCCTGGTTATATGTTTTTCTTGGCACACGGTACCTCTCCTTCCTCATGTTTAGCATAATTGCAATTATTTGTGTGATCATTTGTTGAATATTTTAAAATAATTCCCCCCAAGATGGAGGCTCACTGAAAGTCAGCCCCATCTGTCCTACTCCCCCCTCGATGAACCCAGTGCCTATAAGGGTCAGGTGAATGGATCTGCACCTCTGGTTCTCTCCTGGCAGCTCCCGTCCCCCACTCCAGTCCCCACCCAGCCTCCAAACCACAGAGTTAAGATTCGAAACACAAGACTTGACCATGTCATTTCCCTACTTAGAAAACTTTGCTGACCTCCAACTGCATAAGGTCTTCATTCTGCTTCTCTCTCCAGTCACATTAAAAAATTTTTTTTTTAATTTTTATTTATTTTTGAGAGAGAGAGACAGACAGACAGACAAAGAGTGTGGGCTGGGAAGGGGCAGAGAAAGAGGGAGACACAGAATCTGAAGCAGGCTCCAGGCTCTAAGCTGTCAGCACAGAGCCCGATGTAGGGCCCGAACCCACGAACTGTGAGATCATGACCTGAGCCGAAGTCGGATGCTCACCCGACTGAGCCACCCAGGCACCCCTCTCCAGTCTCATTTTAAAAAAACAAGCTCTTTGTTGGAATTCTAGGTTTTGTCAGATTTAATTGAACTGCTTCTAGTTCTGAAAATTGGTCATCTTCTGTCCTCTATCAGATTCCACATGCCCTAGTTCCTGCTGTTTCCTCTGCCTAAAATGGAATGAATATATACTCACCCCCACTCTTTTTCTGGCTACTTGGTCTCCCTGGCCTGGCTGGGGTGTGTCCCCCATGCACCCCAGTAAAATCCAGTGCTACCCCAAGCACTGTGAGAAGCTCAGCATCAGCTCACACGTCTGACTTTTCCATCAGGTGGCAAGTTCCTCGAGGACAGGACCAAGACTTGCTGAGTACTGTGTCCTCAAGCCCCTAAAACCAGAGCCTAGCACGCAGAACAGACGTTCAGTATATTTTGCTGAGTGATTTGTATAGGCTGAGCTCACTGCCTGCTGCACCGTTAATGTCAGACCAACATACTGGTTCCTCTGGAATATCAAGGAACAATCGCTCCAAGGAAAGCTCTGTTATATGCTATCTGGTCTTGGGGAGAGGGGGGCTGGTGAGAGAGGAAAGAGCACTTTTTAGGATACTCATCTCTCTAGTGCTCTTCTAATGCATGCTCTTTCTCCTTTTTCTAAGACAAAATGAAATATCTTTCTGCATTATCTGTCTTATCTCATTATTTTCGAGGCTTGATTGGAAGGATCTGTCAGGACAAGTGGTGAAATGTGTTATACAAGTACCAACTTAGGATTCTCTCTAGGTTTGTGATATATACAATAGCTTCTCCTTTTGTTTTCTGTACTAGACAACAAGAAAGAAATCTGGCCAAAGAGAAGAATGCCTTTAATACTTGGGGTTAGTACCAAGGCCCACTAATACCTCGGTGTCCCCAAGTCTGCAGGTTCTGTTCCCCCCTACTCATCTCCTATGCCCAACTCTGTACAGTGCAGCTCTCTTCTCCCCAGAAGTCCCCAGCGTGCCCCTCCTGCTTTACAGAAGTAGTTATCACCCCAAGCTGTGGATTAGAATCATCAGGCTTTTAAATACAGGTGCCTGGTCCCTACATCATTTGAATAAGAATTTCTGTGATGAGCTTGGGCATCAGTAGTTTTGAGAGCCTCGCAGGTGATTCTAAAATGCAGCCAGTGTCAAGAACCATTGCCCTAGACCTTTGCTGGTCTTCCTCATGGAGGGTCCTCTCTGCCCCCGACCACACCCCCTCCTATGAGATGCTGCTTACTTCATACCTTATTCCCTAAGGCAGCAAGTCCAGATGGTTCTCTCATGGGGCCCTGGAGGGCACTCTGAGCCACTCTCATGATAGCTCATTATGGTTATTTGTGATGGGTAGACTATCTGCTTCTGGGGGACCCTCAGTAGCATAGATCAGAATGCCCAGATACTGTAGGTTTTTAATAACTATTACTTAATTGAAGTCAGTGGAAACTTCAGCTGCTTTTAAATTCCCATGGGATGTCAGGGGATTCGATCCTCCCTTCCTCATCCACTCTGGGCTGGCCAAGAGGCTGTACCCTTTTCTATTTTGCCCTCCTTTTTTTTTAAATTAAAAAATTTTTAACATTTATTTATTATTAAGAGACAGAACATGAACAGGGGAGGGGCAGAGAGAGAGGGAGACACAGAATCTGAAGCAGGCTCCAGGCTCTGAGCTGTCAGCACAGAGCCCTGTGTGGGGCTCGAACTCACAAACCACAAGATCACGACCTGAGCTGAAGTTGGACGCTCAATTGACTGAGCCACCCAGGAGCCCCTCTGTTTTGCCCTCTTAACTCACCTTTCATGATGTGGGTCACATTGACTGCAGTAAATCCAATCTGGCTCAAACATTAATTTACAGGATTATTTTGAGGACCTTGGAATGCACGTGGAATGGTTCTGGCCAACATATATGAAGATACTACGGCAGTGAACTGGACACTGTTCTGCAAATAGATTGATCAATTGATGAACCTCATAGACTTTATCATAAAAAAAAAAAAAAAAAAGTCCTCCCAAGTCCCAATTGCTGTGACATCTGAAGCTTCCTTTTCCAAACTCAAAGTTGCCTATCATAACCGTAACCAGTTTCCACTGCTTCTTTTTATTTTTTTAAGTTTATTTATTTTGAGAGAGAGAGAGAGAGAGAGAGAGCGCGCGCACGCGCGCACAAGTGGGGGAGGGGTGCTGTGCTGACAGCACAGAGCCCAAAGTGGGGCTCAATCTCACAAACCTCAAGATCATGACCTGAACTGAAATCAAGAGTCAAACGTTTAATCCACTGAGTCACCTGAGCACCCCACTGCTCCTTTTTAAATATTCTATCCCGACAGACCACTAGCCACTCTGCTATAAATGTGCATTCTTTATTCCTGACCCTTTCCTCACACTCTTCCCTTACCTAGAATGGATTTCGTGTTATCACAGGAAATCCTACCCACTCTTCAAAGTCAAATTCAAATGTCAGCCCCTGGATATCCCCAGCCAGGAACAATCCCTTTGTCTTCTGTGTTTCTAACATACTTATTTTCTTACCATTTAATCCCTCATTCATCTACGAATATTTATTGAGCACCAAATATGTGCCAGACTCATTTATCCATGGTCTCATTCTACACTCTGTTATAATTATTTTTGTTTTATCCTCTTGGGGGCAGTGGCTGAATTTTGTCTCTTTTCTCTCTCTCCTCTGCCCTCCCTTCTAAGAACAAAGCTTTTCATAGGGTCAGGTGTAATGATGAGGTTGACAGAATTGGGTCTTGTTAATAATACTCTTGGTAACATGAACTGGGCACAAATTTTCTTCTGGATAAAGGGATCGATTTGACCTATCAAGGCTCTATAAGTTGTGACATCTACAGAAGTGACTTTAGAATGAAGGAAAGTTTCCGTTTAGGTCTCATCATGTAGTGCTACCCTCCAAACTTTTCCAACTGTGTTTAATGGATAAGAAATGCCTTCTCCAGAGTCACTTCCTTGGCAGTGAGGACCGGAATAGTTTGGCAACTGAGGAGTAGTGATGACTTCATTGCGATCCTGCCTCCACTGTCTCCATTCATTTCATGTGGTTTGTACATGGCTCTTTCCTGCCAGAGTCGGTGCTCTGTGTCAGCAGATGTTCTGAGCTAAATCGCTGGAGTGTTCTCACCGTGAGCGAGTGCACGGGTGGAGCATAAGTAAAAAGCTTCACCAATCTATTCCTGGGAGGGTCGAAATTTACCCGAACTCTTGCCAAACACTCTCTTGGATTTCCTCTGCTTGTCTTTCACTTCACCTTTTGATGGCCATCAAAGGCTGCTCTGGCAAGGTATTTTGCTTTCCCAGTGACCAAGTGAGAGCTGCTGTTTGATTTCTTAACTAGACTGGGGTTTTCCTAATTCTATTTCCTAATTCTAAGACGACGAAGCCCCTTTTCTAAAATGCTGGAAATAAATCCCATGCTAACACTAGTTACAAATTTAGAACCCAACAAGCTTGCAAGCACCTCCCCCCCTTCCCCCCCCCCCCCCCCCCCCCCCCCCCCCCGCCGTCCCCAAGGTCTGTTCCAAAGTTACAAGGACTGGTTATGCCTTTCTCCTTCCCAACTTGAGAGTGCTTTCAGCTCTTCCAGGCTTGTCAAGGACAGGAGAGCTAAAGATGAGACAGAGACAGAGACAGAGAGACTGTGTGTGAGAGAGAGAGAGACGTCACAAACCAATGACAAAAGCTGAGAGAAATGAAAGATTGCCCTGAGGAAAGGCAGCCCCTGGGAGGCACGAAGGGCTGTTGAATGGAAGGGCGGCCTTCAGGTGACTTTGTAGAGAACGTAATGAAAGAGGTTTTACAAAGTCAAGATGAATTAGTTGTGTTCGTACGAAGATTTTTTTCTTTCTTCCTTCTACAAATGATCAAGGAAAATGGATTTTTAAAATGTAAACATTCTCTTGTAGTATTTACAGCTTCTCTAATACAGGAGGACAAAGGTCTCAGAGTTTAAAGTAAAAAGCAAGAACAGAGAGATAACAGTTCTTTTACAGTTTGATTGTAATCTAAATATAACAGGAAAATCACTCTTTACATAAAGCACTATGATGGAGAAATATCTGGGTGAGGAGATTATTGGGTCTTTTTTCCTTTTTCCTTACTTTTTCTTCCCTCTGAGTTTTCTTTGTCTTTGAGAAAGGCCTTTAGTGATGAAGACAAATAATGCTTGAATGAATAGCCAATGTTGGGCTTTGCTGATGGAGGGTTTTGGGGAAACAATTTGTTAGGGCAGAGAAGCTAATAGATTAAGAATGAGACCTCAGAGATCACCCAGTTCAATCCTTCATTTGACACATAAGGGTAAGTGAGACCAGCAGGTGCACAGTCTGAGGAAGCACAAAATCTCAGTTCGGGAGATTTCAGTACTCACCTATGTCATGATATGTAAGAAGTACACTTATTATTATTATTTTTATCAAACTGCTGGCTAATGATCTCCCCCCCCCCCCCGCCCCCAGCCGCCAAGGAACGAAATCCTTAAATGACCTCCAAATGACCTCTACTCTCTTTGATAGCAAAGTCACTTGCTGATAGAAAGTTTGCTAATTGGGGAAGTTGTTATTCTCCACAGGCATCTAGTTCAACGTTTGCTGAATTTCTGCTGTGCTGGGTCTCTATTGCTGATCCTTCAGAGGTGTCCACACCTGTAGGTCTGGCTCCCCACCCCCTAGCTGCTCAAAGTCTCTCTCATCCCCCTGGGGAGCACTGGTGAGCATTGCAGGACCAGGGGCAGTGGGGATGGTGCTGGTTTTCACGTGCTCAGGGCACAGTTCTGTGGGCTCACACGTGCAATGTGACAGCTGACTCCTGCCCCTCTTGGCTTCATCCACTGGTACCAGCCACAGGCCTCAGCCTTTGTTAATGTTGTCTGGGGGGGGCATCCCCGTCTGTGAGAAGGGTGAGCCCCCTCAGGCCCAGAAACCCAGTGGCGAGTTTGGCCAAGTTTTCCCTCCAGGGAGAGGGGCCCTGCCACCCTCTCTACTCCTTGCTTTGACTTCCTATCATTCTTTCATAGCTGCTTCCAATCTGCCCCCACAGAGCCCTTGGATGACAGTGACTCAGTGTCACGTATCTCTGTATCCCTGGGTTTAACCCAGAATGGCACTTGATAGATGTTTTGCAAGACGTGATGCTAAATGACCATTCAAGTCTGCGAAAACTGAAAACCCCAAACTGCAAACCAGACAAACAGGCGTTTCATTTCAATCCATTATTAAGTAAGGAGTCGTTGAGCCCATCATGTAGGAGTGGAGGGTAGTGTTGGAAATATAGCCCTTGCTCTCAAAAGACTTCCAGGTAACTAATATGACAAACAGAATTGAGCAGCTCAGTCAAAGTATGTTCACCAGTGGCCTCAAGACAGGACTAGATCTCATCTTCACCACAGGGGCACTAGGAGACAGTGGCTTCAAAGTCATCTTAGATATTGTTGCCGTTGATAAAGTTCAGCTGATGTTTGGTAAAGTGAAGGTGAAAAGTAATGCTTGGGCTAGCCATTCGTGGTTTTGCCACCCATTCAGTCTCTGTGTACCTTTTTTTTTTTAATGTTTATTTATTTTTGAAAGAGTCAGAGTGCAAGTGGGGGAGGGGCAGAGAGAGAGAGGGAGGCACAGAATCCGAAGCAGGCTCCAGGCTCTGAGCTGTCAGCACAGAACCCGATGTGGGGCTCAAACCCAAGAACCGTGAGATCATGACCCAAGCTGAAGTCAGACATTTAATGGACTGAGCCACCCAGGTGTCCCTCTGTGTATCTAAAAGAATTTCTTCCTGCAGGAGAGAGGCAGACTCAAAGCTTTCCATTAAAATCACTTGGCATCTCAGCAAAGACATTAATGAAGTGTCATATGAAAACACTGACTTGTCTCCTACGTCTTTCTCTATTAATCTTCAAGAAATTGTCTGGATGAGAGTTTATGTCCTCCTGGAGAAACTGCCTTTTACAAAAGATACATTGTGTGACACCAGCAGGCGAACTTGCAAAACGTGTCCTAAGCCCCAAATATACCATATTTGCCCAGGAAACTAAGCAAATTACATAAAATATGTTTTAGAAAATGCACTCCCCTGCCTCTGCAAAATATTCCTGAGTGGAGAGTATATTCTGCCCTTGTTTTGTCTGTTTTCAGGGAGGGAGACTCGGGTGGGGGGACCCTCTATTTGCTCAGCATCCAATGCCAGCCCTTGCTTGTGACCGTCCAAAATGTGGCTGTGAATAGCAAGTATATCACAAGGGTTCTCAAATACGAAAGTGGGGTTGAAACAAAGAGCAGGCACCAGACTTCCTCTGTTAAAGATTATCCAACATGTCACCTGGGTGCCAACATTCCCATAAACCCCAGCAGCTCTGTCTCACCTAGGGTAACTTAACGGCTTTGAAACTCTGCCCAGGACCTAGTAGCATTCCATGAAACAATCTCATCGCAGGGGAATGAACTTTATCTCTAAGACTGTAAGTGTGTTTGCTTTAAAAATGATTTACCATGCTCAACAATTACCAAATTTTGTAAATTAAACCTGATCTCTTGTCATAATTATATATCTGACAATTTCATCAAGAGGAGTAGATCAACGAGGGAGGGTAAAGCTCTCTAGGTTGACTCAAATAAGCCTGCAGGCTGGTTCCCAGACCGGAGGAAGCAAAGAGAGGAAGGTTTCTCATCTGGGAAAGGCTGAAACCAGAACCAGCGCCTGGTCAGAAAGATGGTTTGGAAGAATCCTCCTCCCGACCTCTGCCCCATCTTCCTCTTTCTAGATCCTAATTCCTTGTCTCTTTTTCTTTTAGAAATTGAGGCTCTCAAGGTTCGTGATTTATGAAAGAGAAAATATGTTTCTCTTTTTCCTTTGTTAAGGCCAGTGGGAAAACCCAGTCATGGCAATGACTCCACCGAATTCGCAGTGAGGCCAGTTCCTTCCCCAGTCAACCTCTGCGCTTGCTTGTTTTCTTCATTACCAGCAACTCGTGAACAGATAAAAGGCAGTAGAATTCAAAAGGAGAGTGGACGGTCCATAGGGGCTAGAATGGTCCGCAAGGCTTCGTGGAACGTGTCGATCCTTGAGCTGGGCCTTCAAGAGTGCGTAGGGTTTAGATGGGCAAAGAGCAGGTTCTAGATGAGGGAAATCTCACAGCATCGGTAGAAGGCAGTACATGCTTATTTTAGAGATGTAGATTTTTTTGTGCCATTTTGTGGAAACGTGGCAGAGGCAGGCGGGTTTTTTTTTGGTTTTGTTTTGTTTTGAAGTTTATTTATTTATTTTGAGAAAGAGAGAGAGCGAGCACATAAGCAGGTGACAGGAAGAGAGAGGAAGAGACAGAATACCAAGTAGGCTCCATGCCATCAGCGCAGAGCCCGATGCAGGGCTTGAACTCATGAACCATGAGGTCATGACCTGAGCTGAGATCAAGAGTCAGACACTTAACCGACTGAGCACCCGGGCACCCCAAAGCTAGGTGGTTTAGATGTAGAACCACTGCATGGTGCTTCTGAAATTGGGCAGCAGGCCTTGGGTAGAAGCTAGATTAGGGAACCATAGAAGTGCTTTTCCAGTTCTGAAAGGCAGGTCCTTTCTAGGTACATAGATGTGTGTGGGCACTGATCATCCAGGATACATTCTGCTAACAGGACATCACTTAGCTTTCTTTAGCTGAGGTCACCTATTACAGGTGACAGCAAGGGACTGCAGGTTCAGACAGAGCCAGGAAGAAATTCTGACTCCACTCTAACAAGCTTGAGCTATTTTGGGTACGTGACTTAAACTCTTTACAAAATGGGAATAATGATGCCCTCTTTCCAGAGTTAATCTGCAGGAAAAAATGAGGTAATGTATAAAATGCCAGGGGCTCCATAAATGTTAATGTCCTTTTTCCCTTCCTGTTTCCCTCTTCTGGAGGATTTTTCTCCTCCTCTCTTTTATTTTGTCTGGCTGGAACTTCCTTTCTCACCTCCCCCCCACCCACCCCAAATTGTCCCTGGGCTCCATTTGAAGGACCCAAGTGTGTGTGTGGAAAGATTAAGCTGTCCTTATAATGGAGAAATGTATTCAAAATGGGGCACATCAAAAGTGAATGTAGGTGACAAATGTTTATATTTGGAAAGTGCTTCTGCTTTGATCCTGGTTTCTATTTTTTGAGAGCTTGACAAATGTGCCCTCTGGGCCTTGGCTTCAAACGTCTTCAGTCAGCAGAGCACTTTAGAGGAGGTGAAACTCATTTGATCCTGTACTTGCTGCTCCTCCTGGCCCAGGAGAACCACAGTCAAGGAATAGGTGTCCCCTTGTCTCCCTGGTGCACAGCCCGGAGCCAGCATGGCTGGCGCCCAGGGGCCACCCCTTGCCTCAAGTCCCGCTCTCAGGGCTACCGATGCTGGAGGCGGTGGAGGCTGCCCCTGGTTCCATCCTCCAGAGGCTCTGGAGTGTACTTGGCCATCACGAATGGTTCCCTGACCCCTCTGCCTTCCTTCCTGCCCCATGAGGTCACACCGAACCTTTACCGAGCAACCTCTGGCCCCCAGCTTGGGAAGGTGCCAAAGGTGACTCCCCAGGGGGAAATTCATCAGGGGTGACTCTGCGGTGACTGAAGTCAGGCGAAAGTCTCCACACAGTCAGCCCCAGAACTGATATTTCCGGGGTTTGGAGGAAAAATCTTGACAGGCTTTAAAAACCATGTTTATTCACCATGACTTGCCCAATTCTTGTGAGCAGGGTACAAAATGTCTCCGTGTGGGAGGTGGTACTTGCAGCCTCGTGGTGGTGTCCAGCACTCCAGACGTGAGCTTCCCTGCCCATAAAGCCGTTTCCTCCTGTCCAATTTCTTCCTGCTCTTGGATATTGGGCTGAAAGCAGGACGGAAGGACACTGAGGTGGTATCTGCTCTTCTTGCCGGGACAAGTGTGCAACCAGTGAAAACAGGACAACCCTGAGTATTTCCAACAGAAGGGCTTTACTGCCAGGAGTCGCTTATGTAGGTCGAGGAATGGCTGAGAAGCCAAATGAGGGACAGCGAGGCAGCCAAAGAGGTTACCTACAGCAGGAAGCCACCACCGCCTCAGGCTGGAGGGACAAAAGGAGGTGGCATTCCTTGCATGTAGAGGCTGGGGTCATCTGGCAGAAGCGGGATCTGCAGGGGTTCTATCATGCAGGAGCTGGGGCTGGAGGGGATGCACGCTCTATTTGCAGAGAGGAAGGGGAAGAGAAATGCTCTTCCTCCTCCTCACGTCCTGTGGGAACCCCTCATCGCCCATCGGAGGTTCCCATTGTCACCATTGCCTGGATAGACTGGATAGAAGTCAGTGACACAGACCCTGGGGAACAGCCTGCAGCGGTCAGCCACTCTCTCCCCACCCTTAAGCTTTAAAGCAAAGGAAGGGAGAGTGAGAAGATTATCTGGCTCCCAGTGTCTAGAAACCTGCTTTGGGACTTTCTTCTCTGAAAACCAGGAAGCCACAGGAGGAGGGAAGGCCAGGGTACTGGAAAGGGAATTCGGCCACCCCTGTGCTAAGTGCAGACAGAGCCACACTCCCCTGGGGGATGCTCACCAGGCAGCCCTGTTCCCAGAGAAACACTCATCCCTAAATAACTTCTGGAGCTCCCTCACCAATGACTGTGATCCATGCCTCTGTTCTCAGAAGGGCTGGCTTGGGCAGGTGGCATTTCCAAGAATGCTCTGGCTGGGATTAGCAGGTTATGAATTCCCCAGGGGGTCACTGAGAAATGTGACATGTCTTGATAACTAGGAGGCACAGCTGTTTGGCTTCTTATGGTAAATGCTGGCTTGTGGTGACATTTGGGGTATGAGGACACCGCTGATTCTGGGAATCTGCAGTCTATTCCACATCTTTTACTTGATTACTCTCATAGAGCGTTACAAACGCTGCCTGCTTTCTTATCTAGATGTGTCCCGTGTTTTGATGTGTGAGAATATATTTATTGAGAGGTTGGGGGGCGGGGCATGGGCTGCCAAGCAGCTCTCTGGAAATGCAGGGCTACAGAGTTTACACTTCTGTGTCACCTTGGGAAAGGTGTTTGGCTGCCCTGGTCCTTGCTTTTCTCTCTTTGGCAAATGGAAGTTATAGGCACTTCCAAATAACCCTGCCACCCTCAAACATGCTTCTTAAACACACACTTTTTTATGGTGTTTAATAACATATTTTTTTCCCTGGGCCGCCTGGGTGGCTCAGTCGTTTAAGTGTCCGACTTTGACTCAGCTCATGATCTTATGGTTTGTGGGTTCAAATCCCGTGTCAGGCTCTGTGCTTACAGCTCAGACCCTGGATCCTACTTTGTATTCTGTGTCTCCCTCTCTCTGCCCCTCCCCTGCTCACACTCTGTCTCTCCCTCTCTCTCAAAAATAAACATTAAAAATTTTTTTTAAAAAACATATTTTTTCATCTTTGTAAATATATGTTCATCATAGAAGATTTGGAAAACAGAAATATTTAGAGAAGAAATTAAAGATTACCTACAATTCCATAACACAAAAGTAACCATTGCTAATCATTTTGTGAATTTGCCTTCAACGTTTTTTTCTAATGGAGTATATATTTTAAATTGGGGCCATACTATACATATAATTACATGCTTTCTCATCTAATAGTCAGTAGAAGGCATGAAAGTATTTTATTTTTATTAAAAAAACATGTTTTTTAGGGGCGCCTGGGTGGTTCAGTTGGTTAAGCATCTGACTTTGGCTGAGATGGTGATCTCGCCAACGGTTCGGTTCGTGAGTGCTAGCCCGGCATCCGGCTCTGTGCTGACAACTCAACGCCTGGAGCCTGCTTCGGTTTCTGTGTCTCCCTCTTTCTCTGCCCCTCCCCCCACTCGCAGTCTCACTGTCTCTCTCTCTCAAAAACAAATAAACATTAAAAAAATTAAAAAAAAAGCAACATGTTTTTAAAATGAGTGAATAGCCTGCTGGTTGCATAGATGTACTGTATTTTGTTTAGTTATTCCTTATTATTGGATGTTTATACCATTTCCAGTTTTTTTTTTCTTATAATTATAGTGTGATCAACCCTTGTCCCATAAACTTCAAAGTTGGTACATCTAAAAATACAAAAACAATTGGGCTGCCTGGCTGGCTCGGTCAGAAGAGTTTGTGACTCTTGATCTTGGGGTCTGTGAGTTTGAGCCCCATTTGTGTGTAGCGATTATATAAAAATAAATAAATTTAAAAAACTAAAAATTATATAAACACAATTAAGAGATGTTGAACTATGAAAAAAATATTTGCAAAAAAGCTTACAAAGGATCAATGTTCTTAATAAATGAAGAGCTCTTTTCAATCATTACGAAAATCACTATTGCCTTAATGGAAAAATGGACAGGGAAGTGAAATAGAAAAATTATCCAGTACCAGTAAATATGTGAAAAATGTTCAAAGGCACTGGTAGTCAAGAGACACAAATTAAGACAACAATGTGACCTTGTTTTTGCCTGTAAAGTTGGCAAAGATAAAAGCAAAACGAAACACAGAGAGTGTAATGTTGGTGGTAGTAATCATTTAGGTGAGAGAGATGTCAGGATCACAAAATTCTTCATGGAATAGTAGATTGATATGTCTTGTTTGTTTTAGAAAGATTTTGTTTATTCATTTATTAGTCAATGATCATCAAGTCCCTATTATACTTAAACATGTTTTTAGGTGCTGGGAGTCCTATAAAAATATGTGGGATATAGCCCCTGTTCCTTATGGAGGCTATGATCAAGTAGGAGATCACAGGTGTCCAAATAAAGATAACACAAGGTCAGGTGGACTGATAATAAGAACACTGGATTTGGAATCAGAAGACTTGGGTTCTAATCTTGGTTTTGGCCTCTTGTTAGCTGTGAACTTTAGAAAAGTCACTTTACCGTCTCGGGCTTTGATTTCTCCCTTTGCAAAATGGGTTGTAAGGGAACAAAATGAAACCAGAAATCTCAAAATAATTTGTAGATTGCTCAAGCTTTTCACATGTAAAGCTGGTAGCTCTGTGATTTCAAAGGATGAAGTCATTATTTCCTGCTGCGGAGACTTGGAAGGCCAGTGGATAAGGACAATCATCTGGTGCTGTGGGGGCAGATTTTGACACGGTGAATCTGTAGAGAAAGGATGGGCCAAGTGGCAGGAATCGTATAAGAAAAGCTGGGGAGGCAGGAGAGGGTAAGGAGAGTTTAGGACCCCATGAGTATAAGGTATCTGGCTGAGGCATAAGAGACCTCTGGGGGTTGAGATAAGCCTGGGGAAGCTGGACTGGGAGCTAATTGCAAGAGAGCCTTGATGCTAGGCCAAGGAGCCTGGACTTTGTTCTGCAGATAATCAGAGCTACAGAGATGTTTCAGCAGAGGAGTTACTGAGAGTTAAGGGTGATGCCTGGAGTAGGAAGAAAATGATAGGTGAGCCCAGCATGCAGATCTAATACCATTTTCCAGTAAAAGGAGCAAGAGCTCCTTGGAGAAAGGCCAGTGTTCAGGCTGCGGCAGGGAAACAGAGGATAAGCCTGAAGTACCTCGTAGCATTGGAAAGTAAGAAAGTGCTAAAGCAAAGCAAACCCAAACAAGAGGATGGAGGCATGTCAAAGGGACACAGGAGCCAACCTGAAAGAGCTTTCAATGGCCAAAACTGGAACAATTTGAGCAACAAAATAAATAAATAATGTAGTATAGAATTATCACCCAAAGTATAAAATAAATATCCATGTGTCCGTACTGATGTAAATAAACCAGGGGAGAAAAAGCAAACCTTTCTTGTCAAGGATTCCAAGTACAGTAAAACCTTGGATTGCGAGTAACTTGTTCTGCGGGTGTTCTGCAAGACGAACAAACATTTCTGATAAATTTTAACTTGATAAGTGAGTGATGTCTTGCAATATGAGGAGTACATGATACCAAATGTCACATGATCACAACTGAGCCAATGGTTCTTCTCTCTCTCTCTCTCTCTCTCTCTCTCTGTGGGATTGTGTGTGATTGTCTCCCACGCTCAGATGCTCGGTCTCAGGCTACAATGTTTGGCAGAAAGCAGTGATTTTTCAGAACATTGGAAGGTGCTCACAAGTGGCACTAATGTATTTTTTGTCCCTTCAAAGCACCTATGGACAGTCCTTTGCTCTCCATACAACAGTAAACTTGGGAATGCTTTGCTTCATTCTAGGTCAGGCTGCCTGCAGATATAGACCCTTTGCTCTGTTGCCTTATTGCCAGTTACATTCAATACAGTATATGGCAAGAGTGGAGTACTATACTGTAGTCAACATCCCTGTGAGCATATACAATAGTCCTCATGCAGAAAAAGGCTGACAAGAAAGGCAGTAAGAAGAAGGAGATGGTTACAGTGGAATTTAAGAAGGAAATCAATGAGAAATATGAATGAGGTGTGCGAGTGGCCAAAATTGCAAGATCTGATAAGAAGTCTATGTCTGCATCTCATCTGCAGAAGAGGACCAAAAGATGGAACTCCTACTTCAAATGAGATCAGGGAGATGTGTAAAATGTGGGAAACAGTGTAAAATTTTGTAGAAAGCACCACCCAAATACGGCTGGAGCAATGCGAGTGAAGAATCTGTTTCACGACAATGCAATGTCACATCTCCACAAAATCCTCAAAAGGAGGCAAAAGCAAGTGTCCTTGGATAGGTTCCTTGTTAAAGTTGCACAAAAGTAATAAGATTCCACTGAGCCAATACATACCAGTGAGTCCATTAGTGATAGCGAAAGTCTCCCTACACAATAACCCTCCTCTCTCTTGTCTCCCTCACACCAGCCATGAAGGTTTTCAAAGGTAAGTGCAGGTTAATTTGTTTATTTTTCTTTACATTTTGTATTTTCTTTATTATTTTATATTATATTACAGTATTGTAATCACTTTTATATGAATCTATTTTATATGATCTATTTTATATGAATATTTTTGTATTGTGGAACGAATCGTCTGAGTTTCCATTATTTCTTTAAATGATCTTTTACATTGTTTTCTCAAAATCATACTCTTCTCTGAAGTGAGTAGTTTGACATCTCATATCATACGATAGGTTGGGGTTATCAAGAGGAACTGGCTGATGATCCCACATCAATTGTTATAAATTCAGTTGGCTCACCAGGGTGCCTGGACACACAACAGATCAGAATGGTCATCTCTCAGGCTGTGGTGCCCAAGTTTTCCCAATCTAAAATTGATAATGATGATTTCATATTTGATAATCATCTGATAATGATAAACACACTCACAGGGACAATAACTCAGAGGGTTTAAAGGCAGGACCATTGCTCACACGCAGAATTTCTCTTGCTTTCATAGCAGGGGTCACTGGAGATATTCACCAGTCTTCCCCCTGTGGCTGTCCCCGTGCCCTTCTCTGACCTGATGGAGGCCCACTGGATGACACAGCAAGACCTCTAAGAAGCCAGGCTCCACCTGTCTCCTCATCTCTGTGCCTGGGTAGGTGCCTGACACACATTAGGTCCACATGAAACACACTGAATGAGTTCATTAATGATTCCCACTTTTTTTGTTTTTTTGCTTTTTCTTGCAAATAGCTTTGGAAGCACTCTCCTATTAAATCTTGCAAAGGCTTTGAGTTGTGGGTAGGCAGAAAGAAAGTCCATTTTTCATGAAGAAAAGAGACCCAGTAAGCTAAGTGAATCACTCATAGACTGAGCAGACGGAGCTGCTTCTGGGGCCACCAACCCAGCCTTCTGGTGCTTCCCCATCACTCTGGCACACAGACCAGGACCATTGCCTCAAGTTGTAGAGACAAACAGCGAGAGCAACAAATGTTGGCTATAAACTCTCCTGATACATCGGTTAACTATGGAACTTGCTAAGAGGAGCATCAAAAGCATTTGACAATTTACTGTGAACCTCCCTTGAGAACACATTTTTGGAAACAAGATGTTAAAACCCTCAATGGGATAGAAAAGAGAAATGCCAGCTGAAACCTGATCTATTCTTAAGTATCAAAACTTCTCCTTACCTGTCCCCTCTCCACTTTTCTTTTTTTAATAAACAAGACATAAAGACTAGGAACAGTATGTCTAGGATCATAAGCCAATTTTCTATGATTTAAGGAGTATTTTAAAAGCAAAACAAAACTCTGGAAGATAGTTTGAGGAAATAAAAGTCTTAACCTCACGACGAAAGAGGTCAGTGGTAGTTCTAGGTGTCTACAAAAGGGGAACTAATACATCCTTGTTATTAGGAAAAGCAAAAGGAGAACCAAGCTGTGACTGTGCCCTAAAGGACAGCAGAAAGGCCAAAGCTTGTGAAAAAGAAGAGTTAGCAGAATAAAGCAGTCTTCATGGAGAAACGTACTGGGAGAAAAAAAAGACAAAAGAAGGAAAATCTGATGTTTAAATTTTTTTTCCGAAAAAATATGTTTTTTTTTTTTTTTTTTAAGTAGGCTCCATTCCCAGTGCAGAGCCCAGCAGGGGGCTTGAACTCATGACCCTGAGATCAAGACTTGAGCTGAGATCAGGAGTCTGACACTTAGCCAACCGAACCACGTAGAGCCCCTGAAATATCATGTTTTTAAAATGTTGCTTATTTATTTATTTATTTAGACAGTATGTGCACACGAGTGAGCAGGGGAGGGGCTGAGAGAGAGGGAGAGAGAGTATCCCAAGCAGGCTCCACACTGTCAACACAGAGTCCAATGCAGGGCTCGATCTCCCAAAGTGTGAGATCATGATCTGAGCCTAAATCAAGAATCTGACACCTAATCAACTGAGCCACCAGGCACCCCATGAAATATCATTTTTAAGTAATACCACTTTCTCTGTCTCCTATGCACTCACATAGACAGACAGATAGAGGATAGAAAAATTCTGGCTTTTGTTTGGTGGTAGAAAAGTAAGTGGCAATAGAAAAATACATACACATGAACAACTCAGAATTTTGGAAAGGAATCAAAGGGCAGCCTTTTCTCTGGTAGAGGATGGATAGCCAACTGCCTAGAAAGGTTGAATTGCTCATTCACTCCGCACCAGAGGACACTGTTTTTGGCCACCCTGTGGGTGGGCGGACTGCATGGCTCTAAGTGGCACCCAGCAGTTATGTGGCTGTGGAGACCTCATCATTCTTCATCATTGTTTACCTTTTTATTATCAGGTAACTTTACAGTTCTCATTCTGGAATAGGACTTGGCTCTCAGATCTAATAACTGTGCGTTTTTTCTTTTTTCTTTTTGCAAAATATTTAATGTCTCTTTATGGGCAGAGCTGCAAAATGAACTTTCAATCAGGGGTTAAAACGCAGAAAAGTCAATACATTTTGTCATGTGGTTTGGGAGGTCAACCTTTCATTTCTGTCCTTCTGTCCGCCATTTTGCTTCTCATTTCTCAGTCCGGGTCAGATAGGCAAAACAGACAGAGATTTACCCATTGGCTCACTTGTGGTGGTCTAAGGACCAGAGGCCTGATTGAAAGCCATTGGAAAAATGTTAACTGTAAAAGGCATTAGAGAAGAAAATCAGAGTGGTTTAGTGAAATACTGACTCAGAGCAAGGACATGGACTCCCCCTTCCCTCCTTTCATCTTGGAGCTATGTCTCAGGTGGATGTCAACACTTTTCTTAGTGAGGTTTGGTTGGGGGAAATTAGCACCTCCCTACCCTCCCACCCATCCTCCACCCCTGGTTTGCTGGAGGGGAAAGGCTCTGAGGGCAACATCCTTCTCATGAAATGAAGCTCAGCTCCAAGCCCACATTTTTAAAAAATTGAGATATAATTGGATTATTTTGAGGTGTACAACATAATGATTTGATATAGGTTAACACAGCAAAATGATCACCACAATTTGTTTAGTTAACATCCATCACCACACACAGTTACAATTTTTTTTTCTTCTGATGAGATCTTTTAAGATAGACTCTCTTAGCAACTTGCAAATATACGATGTAATACTGTTCACTATAGTCAACCTTGCTGGACGTTATATCCCTAGGACATCTTCGTCTTATATCTGGAAGTCCAAACCCATATTTTACAACTCAGATTTATTTCCATTCTAAGCCAATATCCCTTCTCATGGGTCCTGACAGCTGTTGGTGCATCTGTGTGTTTGTGTGTTGGAATATGAATGGGGGCTAGAGATCACCATTGTGGAAGATGAAAGCCTCTAGTCTTGAGTCATTCTTGGCTCAGGGGTCTTCATAAAACAAGGTGACCATCACTCTGCTTTTTGAGCTGCTCACACAGGCTGGAAAAGGCTTTGAAGGAAAAGATCCCTTTCCACTCAGAAGTCTGAGAGCTTTGGTAGGCAGAACTTTCTTTGACTCATGAGAGCTTTGGAAAAGTGCCTCCAGACCAAAGTACCTGGGTCATGGTGGGCTAACACACTGATTTTATCCTGGGCTGCTTATAATGCATCTAATGTTATGTTCCAGAATTAAAATTTAAAAATGAGTGTTTATCATATTCTTCTGACAAAATGGGGGAGGGGAAAAGGCTTCTTTTCTTGAGTTAGTTTTTATTTTCTTGTATCTTTTTTTGTCTGGAGGTATGAAGGATCTTTTGTGGGATTCAGTTTTGAGGAAAGGTGCTCTCCAATGGAAAAGGTGAAAAATAATGCTAGGAATTCCCCCACTTCTAGAGATATTTTTGACAAAGTCTTTCTGAGCTTTCTGGACTTTCAAAAAACCTAAAACCACAAGAATAAAACAACTATGAATCTCTTGTTTCTTGACAGTTAAACCTGTAACTTATGTAGGGTTTCATAGCCTGATTCAAGACCAGGCTTTCCCTTCCTTCCTTCCTTCCTTCCTTCCTTCCTTCCTTCTTTTTTCTTTCTTTCTTTCTTTCTTTCTTTCTTTCTTTCTTTCTTTCTTTCTTTTCCTTCCTTCCTTTTAAAAAATGTTTTTTTATTTATTTTGAGAGAGAGAGCATATGCATGTGTGCCCGCAAGCTTGCACTTGAGCTTGCACATGAGCAGGGCAAGGACAGAGAGAGGGAGAGAGAGAATCCCAAGCAGGCTCCACACTGAGCTGAAATCTCACAACTGTGAGGTTATGACCTGAGACAAAATCAAGAGTCGGACGCTTAACCAACTGAGACACCCTGGCACCCCGAGACCTGGTTTTTCTGTAAGTTTCATGGCACAGCAGGAACGGATGGGCTGTTGAAACCCACATGCCAAAGCACTGTCATAACAAGTTGGGTTAGAGAAGTTCTTGATAAGAAACGCTAGAGATTTTAATCCTCTTTTCCTAGTCACAGAATGGGGAGGACGTGGAGGGTGGGGAATGAACAGCATTTCCATGAGCAAGTTTAATTTGACCTTTAGGAATTTATTAACTTGTTATTGGGTTGAAGTTCTACCCTGACGTCTAAGGGTCCCATTCAACAATATGCATGATTTGGGGTGGGTGGGTGGGAGGTGCATTAGTCATGGATTCAGTTATCAAGAAAGCTTAGAGTTAGGACAAAGTGTGGCTCTGTATGCAAGTGTCTCCCGATACCGTCTGCCTGATATTTGGATTTCCCATTGTTCTCCTTGTGAGGTTACACCTTCCAACCCACTACCTGATCCCCTTTCGAGTTTCTTTGTTCTCAAATGCCTCTGAAAATAAGTCTGCCAGAGGGGCAGGCAGGCAGCTATGGTGTCTGGAATGCTCGCCTCCATGTTCTCTGAGCCAGAAGGTGGTAGGGATAACAATAGTGGCCCCTTGGCCAGCCCTGCCCCGATGCAGCCAACCTGACTTTGATGTCAAGGGGACAGCTGGCCTGTGTATGGAAAGAACACTAAGGAAGAGGGACCTTGAACAGATCGTTTTGTTCAAGGGGGACGATGGGCTTCAAGACCAGTTCTGTCTGATTCCCATCTTCACTGGAATGACTATGTCCATCCTGCACAGGACCAATGCTGTGGTCATGCGAGCTCTGGCCAACAGGACTCCGTCGATTACTCAACTCTTCCTTTTCTTCCACTCCAATGGACAAAAAGATCAGGATTTCCTGGCAGAATTCTCCTCCTTTCCTTCTCCATTCCTGGACTCCCTTCACAACAGCTTCACAGTCTCAGCAAAGATCCAGTTTGGGAACTCTATGACTTTTGTAGGAACTGGAGAGCCTGCTCCCTTGTGGACTAGTCTAGTGTCCGTGCCGTGTTGAGGTGAGTGATGAAGATAACAGGACCAGAGAGAGTCCCACAGAGCCCTAAGAACCTGCACCCACCAGCTCAACGAGGGAGGCCGTCACTGGGCAGAAGAAAGGACTTTCTCCTCTGGAGCCCGGTGAGAGGCCTGAGTAAGAGGAAATGTGCGAAGTTGAAAAGGATTTCATCCTCAAGAAGAAAGCACTTAGCAGATGTATGAACTCTCGTTTGGAGGAAGGGGAGATATTATGCCAATTAAATCAAGACAATAGCATCTTGTTCCCCCTGCAGTGAACCCTGATAAAATTGCCTGTTCAGGGGAAGGAAAGTATTTCATTATTGCACCTTTGAAAAAGGATAATCCTTTCTGTATTTCCTCTCTGGGGGGGATGGTGTCCTTTGTTCTTGCACCTCTGACTCACAGCTACTCTCCACCCTTAGTTTCGGGGGAAAATCTTGGTAGTTAAAAAAAAAAGAAAAAAAAAGAGGGTATGATTAAATGACCAAGCTGTTAGACAAGTTGAGGACCCATCTCAGGATTCTCATCAATAAACCAGGGGTGATGCCACAGTAATTGCAGAATGTCCTCTGGGGCGGGGCACTGACACTCAGGAAGCTCCCTCCTCCCCGGGGGATCAGGGGCCTCCACTGGGCCCTGCAGAGTTGACTCCTGTGGGGCAGGCATTCTGAGCCTGGTAGACATGCAACTCTGGAGAAGACTTTTTAGAACCCCGGGGAGGAGGGGGGGCTGTGGTGCCTGGGTGGCTCAGTCGGTTAAGAGCTGGACTTCGGCTTAGGCCATGATCTCACGGTTCGTGGGTTCGAGCCCCATGTTGGGTTCTGTGCTGACAGCTCAGAGCCTGGAGCCTGCTTCAGATTCTGTGTCTCCTTCTCTCTCTGCCCCTTCTCGGCTCACACTCTGTCTGCCTCTCTCTCTCTCTCTCTCTCTCTCTCTCTCAAAAATAAACGTTTTAAGGAAAAAAAAAAAGAACCTAGAGGCCACGGGTTACTACTCTGATGACCTCACTCTAGGACAAAAAGCCTAACAGGGGAAGGAACCACTCTTGCAGAATCACAAAACTTTGAAGCAGGAGGGGATTCTAAAGCCCATCAAGTCCAGTCTCCATTTTACAGCCGGGGACACAGAGGCTGGGGATGGACGAGAGACATTCCCAGGTCTGCTGAATGAGTCTAATGTGCTTTGCAGCAGTCAGAGCTCATCCCAAAATGTTATAGGTTCCAGGAGCATTAGGAAACGAAAGGGAAAGTTAGAAGCTCTGCTTAGCATAAGTTCTCCAAGTCGCTGCATTCTTAGCATGATCAGGAAATTTCAATCATCCTTTTATCAGTCGTAAAAGTTGTTTTAATCATAAAGTGTCTCTCGGGGCACCTGGGTGACTCAGTTGGTTAAGCATCTGACTCTTGGTTTCAGCTCAAGTCACCATCTTTTGGTTCGTGAGTTCTAGCCCCTCATTGGCCTCCACGCTGACAGCATGGAACCTGCTTGGAATTCTCTCTCTCTCTCTCTCTCTCTCTCTCTCTGCCCCTCCACTGCTCATGCTCTCTCTTTCTCAAAATAAATAAATAAACATAAAAAAATAAAATAAACTGTCTCTCACTGAGGGACGGGAGCCTTCCCAGGCATGAGCAAAGAATGTCTATTTCTCAGAGTGTCTTGCTTCTTCAGGGTGACCTTCTCTTCCAGGTTAAATGCAAAGACCTGGCCTTTGCTTAGAAGAGCAAGTGACTAGTTTTGTCAGACTGGTTATCACCTTAGTGTGGTCCTAACTCCAAAGAAGTGGTGACAATCAGGTTTCAGACCTCTAAGCTGGTCGTCGTCCCACCCCGGGGGTGGGGGAGACCCTTTCTGGGAACAGTCTGTGTATCTTTAGGGGGATTCACTAATTGATAGTGTGTTGGGGACAGTGGCTTTCCTGGGGGGCTTGATCCCAGGTACCTGCTCCCATCCTCACTGTGTGTAAAAACCTAGAAGTATTGATTTTTGGATGAGCAGTATGTTGGAGAGATATGATGACACCAGCGAGGGTACAGTGTGTGCTGGGGATTGGGGGAACTGGACTTAATTTTGGGGGAAGGACATTTACTGAAAACGGTAATGGGAGGGGGGTGGAACTTGTGGAAATACCTATCTAACAGCAGATGTTCTTTGATGGTAACACAGAAAAATCTCCAAGTACCAAGAGCTAACCCTACTTAGCCCTCAGTACTGTAGTCACACCACGCCTGTTGCTTAGGATTTGGAGAATATTTTGAGCCCTCCTAGGGCACCTATCCTTGAACATTTTCCATCATAAATCCTGCCAAATTCTCTTCTTAACAAAAGAAGTCTGAGATCCTGGTTTTACTTTTATTTGGAATTAATAGTAGTTTTGATACTTTTGATAGTAAGAGGATAGTAAAGGATACCAGATGGGGAAATCTTCACTGCCTAACAACTCCCTGATCCCCCGTTCAGCTCAGAAATAGGGCAGAAGGACCCCGGGACAAGGAACTGCATGCATGAATGTGCAGTGGCACTGCTGGACAGAATTACAGTGCATGAGCACCCTTCCATTGTTCTTGCTATGACCTCTACATTCGTTAGACTTCTCCAGTATGGAAGACAGCACTACTGGGAGGGAAGGCAAGAGCGCAAGAGGCAGCCAGAGGGGGTTTATTAGGGCTATTTATCAGCTGCTTGTAGCACAGACGGAGGCAGAGCACCGAACTCCTCTGAATTATGGGCAATGTCGTTACCACTTGTGAGATGCCTACATCAGGCTCCGAATAGCCTACTCAGACTTGATGGCTTCCCTTGGCAGATAGGACCATTGCCATTTTCTGAATCGTACAGAATTTCAATTTTTGGTAAACCCCCCGAAAAAGCTGCTTTAAAACCCCAACACATCAGTGCAGTGTCCCAGCACGCCCCAACCATCGGAAACCCTCTGCCCTCTGGCATGTGACTAGCTTGCCAGAGGTGAAAGACCAGCCTTTTATTATTTGTGAAAGCCCTCAGCAAGCCAGAAATAAACACGGACACTGATGGTGATTTGAGAACTAAAGGATATCTTTCAAGTCTAATAGATGTGATAAAAATAAACAACATCCTTTCATCAATTTCATGGAGCATGGCTCGGTGTTTATCTTGTGTCATGTACTCGAGATTACCCCACTGGAAGAAAAAAAACACTTGATTGATGCAGGGAGTCTATTTTGTAATCTGCAGTGGTTGGAAAATATTTTTCTACTTCCTGCCAGGCCCCTTTTTGCTTCTCTAAGGAAGTTATTGATGGTGTACTTTATAGTAATGAGAATGCAGCAATTTCCAGTGAGAAATCCAATGGGCTCCTTTGTTGCAGCCACTCTTCCATTTGGTAATTAGTTCAGAAAAGATTCTCTGCTCTCTTGCTTTCACTCTGTGGCTGAAGTTTTTCTTTGGGGGTTTATGACATCTGAGAATAATAATAACAGCAAATATATCTAGCACTTTCGAAGTACTGGACAAAGCACTTTTCATCAGTTGTTTGCCCACACAATCCTATGAGGTGAATACTGGTATCATTCTTAGTTTATTGATGAGAAGCTAAGGTTTTGAGGTCAGATGTTTTGCTCAAGGTGGTACAGCTACATCGTCCCCTTTGTTTTGCTCAAGGGGGATGATGGGCTTCAAGACCAGTTCTGTCTGATTCCCATCCTCGCTGGAATGACTATGTCCATCCTGCACAGGACCGAGGCATTGAATGAAGGGTGTTCATCCTATTCATTCATTTATTGTGCTTGAATATGATTACAGCATCTACTGGGTACCAGCCCTTGTTCTAGGTACTGGAGATACCAGACCAAAGCAGACAGAACGCCTGCGCTCCTGGAGCTTACATTCCAGTGGGGTCCAGTGAAGTGAGATGTAAAGTCAACCAAATAAATGAACAAATATATACTAGTTAAATGGTGACTTGTGCTATGGAGAAAAATAAATCAGAAAATGAATATATAAGATATGAGAGCAGGAGTTACAATTTTAAATAGAGCAGTCAGGGAAGGCTTCATTAAGATGATACTTCAAGAAAGAGCAGAAGGAGGTGATGGAGTAAGGCCCATGGCTATCTGGGGAAAGAACCATCTAGACAGTTGGAATGTGCAAAGACACTGAGGTAGGGCTATGCTTGGCATGTTTCAAGAGTGAAAAGGAGCATGGCTGCAGAAGTACGAGCAAGGTGAGGAACCACTGATGAGATGAGAGAGGTACCTGGAGGTTGGGTGGTGAGAACCTTGTGAGCCATATAGGGCTTCACCATTTATGCAGAATGAGATGGGGGAGCCATTGGAGGGCTTTCAGCAGAGAAATGACATGATCTGACTTAGTGTCAAAAGGATCCTTCTGGCTGCTGTGTGAAGACAGACTCAAGAGGGCAGGGTGGAAGCCGGGAGCCCCGTTAGGAGACACTTACAGGAAACCAAGTGAGAGGTGGTGGTGGCTCCGACCAGGGCGGCAACGAAGGAGGGGATGAGCGTATGAGTGGTGGAAATAAATGGAGGCAAACTGGAGTTTGCCGATGGACTGTGGGGTATGAGATAAAGGGAAGGGTTAGGATGCCTCTGAGGTTCTCATCTCCGGCGAATTCCATGGGAGGGATTGTGAAGCAGAGACTTAAGGTCATACCAGAAATGTATTTTATTTTATTTTTAAAGTAATCTTTATCTTCAGAATGGGGCTTGAACTCATGACCCCGAGATCAGAAGTCACATGCTCCACCAACTGAGCCAGCCAGTTCCCCCACCCCCAGACACGTTAGAAGATCACAGAGAGGAGCTTGAGGAGGGAAAAGGGGATTTACAACAGATATGAGACTTGGGCTTCTGTGAATGTCTTTTACTCTAGGCAGTCAGCTCCTTGACAAGCAGGAGACACTGAAAGGGGGCTCCTAAGAGTATACATGATGGATGCAAATTGACAGGAGGTTATCCTGTGTGATAGAAAATTCTACAAAGATAAGGCCTTTTTCCTGTCTTTTTTTCCTTTTGAGAATATCTTGTCTAACCCACCCTGAGGGAAGAACATTTTGTCACAAACCATCATCACACAGGAACCTACAATTGTGTCTGAATGGGGACAGGTCAGCTAGTGGATTATGGGGGTAGATATTCTGAGGGTCAGGGTGGGTTCTGAGATATGCAAAGCCTGACTGCTCACGGAGATATGCTTATCAGAGCAGAATCTTGCAGGTTCCTAGAGGAAGTAAGGAATAAGGAATGGGGGAAGGTTTAAGGGGATCTGGAGTAGGCAGAAGGACCTTTATCTACTTTGGGAGACTTAATCCAGAAGCCATTGGGCATTCTAAAAACCAAGGCATGGGGTGGGGAGAGGAAGGGGATCATTTCTGTGGATCAAGGTACTTTAGGGATTGGGAAACCAAACCACGCTAGAATTTCCGGCAAATGCTCTTCTCCTATCCTCACCCCCACCCTTGCCTATCACAGTGTTCTCGACTGGGACATTGATTTTAAAATTAAACCTGTTCCTTTGAGGGAACTGAAACAATTTCTTGACTCTCAGTTGGCATACTTGTCAAGCCCTGGGCTGTGCCCAAATTGGAAAACTCTGGGAAAACCAGTGGTCTATGGTGCAATAATAGCAACAGCTTACCTTTCCAGAACACTTGCTAAATGCTGGGCTCTGTGGCAAGCAGCTGAAGTGCATTTGCCCATCTAATCCTCATGCAATCTAAGCAGACACACACTACTATTATCCGTATTTTGCAAATAAAGAAATGGAGACTTGGAGGCTCCAGTAATCTGCCCAATCTCATCGAGCCAGTTACAGGCACATCTGAGAGCCTAAAACCATCCAGTTGACTGTAAAACCTGTCCTGTCACACTGAAGCCAGGCACAGGGCACACACAAGGCAGACTGAAGGGCTATTTGGGGGGAAGAGGAATTTCTTTCCCGTGCTGTCTCAGAACCGGGCCACAAAAGGCTGAAAGCCAGTTAACCTTGATCTCAAATTAAGAAGTCGTTAGCATTCTCAACATTTAACTCCGAAAGAAACACCTCCTTTCTTCCTTCTTGAAGTAATTTAATTTTCACATTATACTTTAAGGGATATCCTCTATTTACCTAATGCTTTCCTGTTCAGTCATTTCAGACTATGAATCTTGTATATTTTATATACACAAAGGTGACTTTTCCTTCCTTGAATGACCAACGCTTATCAGCACAAGCAACTGATACTGAGCTCATAAATATGTCACTTGGAGTTCAGTCTCTGCCCTTCTCTTTTCTAAGAGTAATTCTCATATGACGCTTTTTCACCCCCTTTCTTTTCCTAACCTTGTGGAGACTGCACTTGTGCCCCCGAAGCACCCTTGGAGCCTGTTTTGGTTTCACTCCCCACTGGCATATATAAAAATGAGTGACCGATGCTTACACACCAAAGTCGTTTCAGCAGGAGTCTGCAGACAATATAAAACAAGGCCCGTGGAGCCAGCGCCTTCCGATTCCAATTAAATATTTCCTGTAAGCCTGTGCCAATTGTGCATCTTGTAAGAACATTTGAAAGCAGAAGTTTGAACTCACAGGGACCCCGTTGCCTTAAAAACCTGTTTCCTGTTTGACAAGATTTTACTAGTAGGAGCAAAGTAGCACATTCAGCAAGAAAAGTCATTGTTAGTGGCTGAGATGTGCAAAGGTGGTGGTTTCCTCTCCCCAGTGCCCCCCGGCATAGCCTCACTGGGTTGCAGATTTCTTTCTTTCAGATACATCTTTCTGAATATTTGAGCCCTATTCCAAAGGGCCCTAATGACATTTCCAGGGTTAGAGAAAATATTTGCTTATCTCCCTATCTGCACATCCTACCTCTTGCTTTCTGGTGAAGTTTGAAAAAAAAAAAAATTAAAAAAAAGTTTTTTTTTAATGTTTATTTCTGAGAGAGACAGAATGCAAGCAGGGGAAGGGCAGAGAGAGACACACAGAATCCGAAGGAGGCTCCAGGTTCTGAGCTATCAGTCCAGAGCCCAACGTAGGGCTGAAACCCATGAACCATGAGATCATGACCTGAGCCAAAGTTGGACGCTTAGCTGACTGAGCCACCCAGGCCCCCCCACAAAAATAATTTTTTTTAACATTTTTTACTTTTCAGAGACAGAGAGACAGATCATGAGCAGGGGAGGGGCAGAGAGAGAGGGAGACACAGAATCCAAAGCAGGCTCCGGGCTCTGAGCTGTCAGCACAGAGCCCAATGTGGGGCTCGAACCTGCGAACCGTAAGATTCATGACCTGAGCGGAAGTCAGACGCTTAATCAACTAAGACACCCAGGCGCCCCTATCTGATAAAGTTTGAAAAGCTTTCAAGACAACCCTTTAGATGTTATTGCCTCCATTTTACAGATTAGGAGACTGGGTTCATATGTTATTAAGTTTTGTATAGACCATTGTAGATTAGCAGGGACTAGGTGTCCAAGGTGCCTCTTGTGTTACCACTTTGCACAAGTTACAAAAATGCTTGCTGTCTCAGTTTTCTATCCATAAAATAGGGTAAATGGCAGCAGGAATTTGACATCACAGATTTGAAACGCCTCTTTTTTTTTTTATGTTTATTCATTTTGAGAGAGAGAGAGTGCAAGCAGGGGAGGGGCAGAGAGAGAGAGGGAGAGAGAGAATCTCAAGCCAGTTCTGCTCTGTCAGCACAGAGCCTGACGCGGGGCTCGATCTCAGGAACCATAAGATCATGACCTGAGCCGAAATCAAGAGTCGGAAGCTTAACTGACTGAGCCACCCAGTTGTTCTTGAAATGGTTTTAAGTCGTTCCCCAGAAAGTCACTACAATAATCACAAAGCAGTATTATTATTGGAGTATCATTATCATCATTAAAAAACATATTTTTTTGCAATGGAAACTCAAATTACTCCATTACCTGGCCCTAGCTAGCCTGGTAGCCTACCAGCCTTTTTTCCAGCCATAATTCCCTCCTGTCGTACCCCAGTCACCCACACATACCCATACGTTATACCCTTTCTTCAAACTTTGTCCTCTGGGTCTCTTCCCACATGATCCCTTCTACCTGGAACCCTCATGACTGCTTCTGTGAAGCCTTCCCAGCTCACTTGGGGATCAGGCTGGTGCAATACAGAGTTGGTACCATAATCAGAGAGCCACGCATTTGAAGCTTCGTGTATTATCAATGTGGTTTAGGCAACTTACGCGGGTTCCCCCAGTCTCCGTGCTCATCTCTAAGATGGGCTAACACCCTTTACCTCACAATATTACTAAGACTCAATGAGATAACGCATGCAACACCCAGGGCACGGGACAGGCACAGAATACACCTGAGCCCCTACCTCCTACCCCTCAAGTAAAATTCCTCTCTCCCTCTCTTGGGCTGTGAATGTGCTTTGCTTGTATTTCTTTTATAACAGGCACCAAATCCTGCCTTGAGCTATTGTCCCTAGTGATGTCTCTGCTGCTCACATGAAATTGTGGGCAGGTCCTTTGAGATCCAGGAAGATACTGATTTATTTTTCTGTCCACCACTGTCCTTACCTCACAGTGAGTCCTCAGTGCCACTGATGGAACTCCAGAAATGTTATCAACTGGTTCCCCTGGACCTGCTTGCATTGTGGTGTGGGTCAGTGACTAACACTCATGGCTAATTTGTAGACCATGGAAAACTGAGCCAAAGAGGGATAAAGTGAGTCAGACAAGAGGCCTGAACTTTCCAGAGCTCATTCATAGGCTCTGCCTCCAAACTGTCTTCTCTTACCACAACAGCTTTGCAGAAATTTAAACACTTGAACTTTCCTCTCGACCATATGAGTATAATTTGATAAAGTAAGATACAAACATTCATTTAACAAATATGTAATAGCAATATTTTTAATGGATACATACTACATTCTAGGCATCTAGACCTCTTATGCATATGATATTAATCTCATGGAAATCCTGAGAGGTGGTATTTTCCCCCCATTCTACAGCACAACGATGCTTAGACAGTACTTGTGATATCCTGTGCTAGGTTCTAGAGGTATCCATTGGTGAACATCAAGCTTCTGTTTGTTAAGATCACAATATACTGTCAGAGACAGGCAAACAAATCATTGAATACGTTAGAAGGTACACACACTAAGCTATAAAGTGGGGACCCAGAAGGGAGAATAGTTAACATTGGGAATGAGAAATTATCAGGAAAACGGGCACTATTTGAATGGATCCCGAAGGATGAGCATTCGGGAGGCAGATAAGGGGGAAACGGCAATTCTAGGAATAGGGAACAGTATGGTGAAAGTCAAGGAAGAAAGAACAGCATCTATTTCAGCTACAGTGGAAAGAGGATGTGAAAGTTAGCCTGGGGCAGGAGGACGGGCCTGGTCAAAGAGCTTGGCCTTTTTCCTGTAGGCACTGGGCAGCCATTGAGGCTTGTACACAGGAGGAATGACTCTGGTGTCTTCAGACGATTGCTTAGGTAGCCTTGGAGTTGGAGGAGACAGTGAAGATAACCTGAGCATGTTAGCTATGAAGTTATATCAATGTTAAAAGTTATTCTAATGAAAATGTGTATGAGTTACTATCATTATTATGCCTAGTTATTAGCAAAATTAAGCTTTTCCTATTTCAGTGCTTATTTCTTCTTTGGATAAAATTGAGAGGAAATATGCTATATTCCAAAACACTCTTTTATAGGGACGAAAGATCTCGAAGAAGTTTCATTTTGTGGGGGGAAAATGGGTGATGGGCATTTGAGGAGGGCACTTGTTGGGATGAGCACTGGGTACTGTAAGTAAGCAGTGAATCATGGGAATTTACCCCCAAAGCCAAGAACACACTGTATACACTGTATGTTAGCCAACTTGACAATAAATTATATTAAAAAAAAAAGAAGTTTCATTTTGTGGAATGTTCTGGCCCACAGGATGGTAACTGTTAATCTTTTTTTAGAATGTTTATGTATTTTTGAGAGACAGAGAGAGAGAGAGACAGAGTGCAAGTGGCGGAGGGGCAGAGAGAGAGGGAGACACAGAATCCAAGGCAGGCTCCAAGCTCTGAGCTGTCAGCACAGAGCCTGGTGTGGGGCTTGAACTCATGCATAGTGAGATCATCTCACTAAGCGTCTGAGCCAAAGTCAGATGCTTAACTGATTGAGCCACCCAGGAGCCCTGGTAATTGTTAGATTGTATTTCTTTCATCAGTGGGAAAACAGTTAGTCTGAAGGTGTCTCTCAGGACACTTTCCCTGGCATTCTCTTTCCAGCACTGGCCATCCCCAGCACCACGGCAGACACAGTTTTTGTAGCATCCGACCTTCCTGGCCCAGTCCCCTTCACCCAAAATGAACAAAATCTCTAGACACACACTGCATATGTATTTATATATTTTTAAGCAGGGATGGGCAAGAACATGTAGGATATGGGGAAAGATAATCCAGAAACTTTCAGAGAGCCCAAAGTTTCCAAAGATTTCCCTGTGCTGGCTGGTCAATTTCTGTCAAGCAAAGTCCTGAGCTGCAGAGCTCTGTGTCTGCAGCCCATGCAGCTCTTGGCTTGGCCCCAGGGAGGCCCCGGGGCTCCTGCCCCTATTGCTCCCTTGTAGCTGCCTCATGTGACCAATCCTGCAAGGGGAAATGTCCTTGAACACCTTCTCTTTCTTTCTTTCTCTCTCTCTCTTTCTTTCTCTCTCTCTCTCCCTTTCTTTCTCTTTTGTTTCTTTCTTTCTCTTTTGTTTCTTTCTCTCTCTTCCTTTCTTTCTTTCTCTTTTCTTTCTTCCTTTCCTTCTCTTTCTTTCTTTCTTCTTTCTCTCTTTTTCTTTCTTTCTCTTTTCTTTCTTTCTGTCTCTCTTTCTTTCTCATTCTTTCTTTCTTCCTTTCTTTCTCTCTTCCTTTCTCTCTCTCTTTTCTTTGTTTCTTTCTCTTTTCTTTCTCTCTCTTCCTTTCTTTCTCTTTTCTTTCTTTCTCTTTCTTTCTTTCCTTCTTTCCTTCCTTCTCTTTCTTTCTTTCTCTTTTCTTTCTGTCTCTCTCTCTTTCTTTCTTTCTCTTCCTTTCTTTCTCTCTTCCTTTCTCTCTTTCTTTGTTTCTTTCTCTCTTTCTTTCTTCCTTTCTTTCTCTTTTCTTTCTATCTTTCTCTTTCTTTCTTCCTTTCCTTCTCTTTCTTTCTTTCTTTCTTTCTTTCTTCCTTTCTTTCTCTTTTCTTTCTATCTTTCTCTTTCTTTCTTCCTTTCCTTTTCTTTCTTTCTTTCTTTCTTTCTTTCTTTCTTTCTTTCTTTCTTTCTCTCCTTTCTTAACAACACCTGACTAATCTCATGTGAGATGTTCTCAATGAAGTGAGCTCACCAACAGATGGTGCTGCTGGGACCCATCCTGGTACAAACAACATCTTCATCCCTTGGCAGGGCTAGCTCCTCCTGGCTTTCCGTACCAGGCTTTTCTCATTCCTTACATTTTCAGGCAATGGAGCTCTTGCAGTGGCCTATAAGGGAGGCCATTGTGTGCATTAGGGCAAGTGTTTGCTGGGAATTTGAGTCTCCCACTGTCACCTGGGTGGGTCATGCTTCCTCTGTGGCCCCCACCTGCAAACCCCACTTTCCCCATGTGTGACCTGCACAAGCCATCATGAAGTTCTACAGGCTTCTCCCAAGATCACCCGCATTAGCTCTGGGTCAGTGGAACTTCCTGAACCTTGGAATTCTGCCCTGCAGTCTGGTGTCGGAAGCTTACCCATCTTATGGTGGTAGGCAGATCTGACACAGGCCTGCTAACCTCTTCACATGGTGAAGAAGGCCTTTAGGGTGAGTGGCCACTGGGCTGGATGTTGCCCCAGGTGTGGTTCCTGTGGAAGTGGTGAGTCACAGCCCTGGTTGCTGGTCTGCTCCTTCATACATCTGCCTCTGGAGGCATCTCACTTCCTCCTGAAATGGAGAGAGAGGAAAGCCCCAGATGCTGGGGCATAAACTGCTTTGGCTCTGCCTAGTTACTTCATCTTCCTCAACTCACATTGCCTTTCACCAACTACCACCATTACCACTGGAATCACCCAGAGAACAGAGGAAGGAAACAGGGGAAAGCATAAGTGTGCCATCACATCAGGTGCTGGATCCGCTCAGGTAAGTTTAGAGATAGTTCAAGGAAACAACAATAGTTCAAAGTTCAAAGTTCAGGGAGCCTGAACCCAGTTCATGGGTTGGGTGGAAGGAGGAGGTGTGGGGTGGGAGAGGCATGGATGTTGGTGTCAGGCAGACGTACACTGGGATTCTGGCTTTCCTAATAATGAACCCTGTGGCCTTGCCTGTTACTTGAGCTCTCTGAGCCTCAGTTTCCTCATCTGTAAAGGGAGAGGCACAGTGTTTTCCTCACAGATGTGCAGTAAAGATGAGACGTGATGGTGAATATAAGGCACCAGGTTCTTCTGTCACCGGCCCTGGCTCCAAGTCAGCCAGCACCTTCCAGAGCTGGGACAAGACTGTCGGGAAAGCTCCAACCACCTGCGGACACGCCAGAGCTTTAGGAGGCCGAAGGGACTTCACAGTATCTGGTAAACCCCCTGCATTCAGCAGGTGCCCAAGGTAACCTGTGAAGGGGAGCCAGGAGCCTGTTCGAAGGGGACCCCAAAGGCAGGGTAGGAGAGTGGAGCGGACCACGCTGGCCCAGGCGAGAGCGAGCCACTTGTGTGACAGTGCCATTTCCACTGATGTCTTTTTATCCTCCTCTGTAAGATGACACTTAAGAATAATTATTCCAGTCTTCCTTCAGACTTCATTTTTCTAGATCTGAGAGTCCTTCTTATCACCCTTGGTGCCTTATTTTGGATGACATTTCTTAAGCTTTTAAATGTCTAGAATGATAGATGTAATGATAGACATTTAAATGATAGAAATAATGATAGACATAAATGATAGACATATCACGATATGTCTATTTAAATGATAGACATAAATGTGTGTGTAAATTAAAATGATTTTTAGCTAGAAAAATGAAGTCCAGTTGACTGAATAAGGAAAATACCCAAAATTGCATTAGATAACTCATTTGATTTCTTGGGAGCCATATTTGCTCAAGAGCAAAGCATTAGTCATTGCTTAATTTTAATATTTTTCATAAGAGACATTAAAATTGTAGGCCAATGGGGCGCCTGGGTGGCTCAGTCGGTTAAGCGGCCGACTTCGGCTCAGGTCATGATCTCGCGGTCCGGGAGTTCGAGCCCCGCGTCGGGCTCTGTGCTGACAGCTCAGAGCCTGGAGCCTGTTTCAGATTCTGCGTCTCCCTCTCTCTGACCCTCCCCTGTTTATGCTCTGTCTCTCTCTGTCTCAAAAATAAATAGACGTTAAAAATAAATTAAAAAAAAATTGTAAGCCAATGAGCTATAAATCATTAAAATTTTTTAATGTTTATTTATTTTTGAGAGAGAGAGAGAACAAGCAAGCATGAGTGGGGAAGGGGCAGAGAGAGACGGAGACACAGAATCTGAAGCAGGCTCCAGGCTCTGAGCTGTCAGCACAGAGCCTGGCACAGGGCTCGAACTCATGAACCACAAGATCATGACCTGGGTGGAAGTCTAGACCTTTAACTGACTGAGCCACCCAGGCACCCCAACTATAAATCATGTTTTAAATTAACAACAACAATAACAACAAAACCATTGCAATGCTCTGATTGTATAACAGAGAAGGCAACTTAATAAACATTCAAAATATGGCACAAAAACACTGAAAATAAGATGTGGATTCAAGACGGCAAAATGAAGATGTTTTTGCCCACTTTAGATTTTGGAGAGATACATTTACGTTAAACATTTCAATGAGCCTGGAGAAAGGACATTTTCTTAAGTTATTATTGAAATTGTATTTAAATACGGGTACCTGGTTGGCTTGGTCGGTTAAACGTCCAACTTAGCTCAGGTCATGATCTCATGGTTCATGAGTTCAAGCCCTGCGTCGAGTTCTGTGCTGACAGCTTAGAGCCTGGAGCCTGCTTCAGGTTCTGTGTCTCCCTCTCTCTCTGCCCCTCCCCTGCTCACACTCTGTCTCTGTCTCTCAAAAATAAACATTAAAAAAAATTATTAAATTTTTATGTAAATATTAGAAATTGATGTATCTCATTTTTGCCATCTACTCTGTCTGATTATTCCAGCATTACTTCTAGTTCACTTGTGGCTCTGTGGAATTTCAAGCAGACATCTGGTTCTTCTGGTGAACATGCACCTGTCCCCAACTCAGGGTGAATTCCAGGGTCCTCACTTGATCTTCCATTGGCAGTTCCCTACATCTGTGAGCCTGGCTTGCCTGCCCTTTCCCTGCTTGCTCTTGTTCTGTTAGGATCCTACCTTTCACTGACTCAGGATACTCACTTGCACCATGGGAGGAGGTAATGCAGTGGCTCAGGTCCAGCCATCAAGAGTATGGCCTTCGTGAAAGATATGTGTCCCCAAATTGAAACCAGGCACTCCCTCTCCTGTCACCCTAAGAACTCTCACAGCATAAGGGTCAGTGGGGCCTTCATCAAGGGAGGTGGAATGGGTGGGCTTCTTCTGGTTGTGGGGGAGTGACAGGAGCAGTGACAGAGTGAGAACTGTTACCCTCCTCCTGTGCCTTCGTGGCCAGCACTTGCCATCAGTACTTGCAAAGTTCCCACCTGGATGAAGACAGCCTTAGCATCTGGACAGCAGAAATCCCCCTCTGAGTTGGAAACTGCTGTCCTCCTGTGCAGAACCCAAGCTCTAAGACAAGGGGAACAGCAGGGTTTCCCAGATCTTACAGGATAAGGATAGACCTTCCAGTGTCAGTGTTTTATCACTCCATGGATAAGTGTGGTTGTTGTGAGTCTTCAATTCATTGTAAATTTTAATATACTTTTGGTTATATTAAAAGTGCATTTTCACAAAAGTAGAGTTTTGGCCTTTTTTTCATATATATTTTTTTAAAAAGTTTATTTATTTGTTTTGAGAGAGAAAGAGTGTATGAGCAGGGGAGGGGTACAGAGAGAGAGAGAGAGAGAGAGAAAGAGAGAGACAGAAAGAGAGAGAATCTCAAGTAGGCTCTGCAGTGGTGGCACAGAGACCAACTTGGGGCTCAAACTCACGAACCGTGAGATCATGAACTGAGCCAAAATCAAGAAGTCAGGCGCCTAATCAACTGAGCCACCCAGGAGCCTCTTGGCTTTTTTCGTCCTTAAGTAGGTTCCGTGCCCAACTTGGGGCTTGAACTCACCACCCTGAGATCAAGAGTCTCATGCTCTACTGACTGAGCTAGCCCGGTACCCGTTGGCATATTTTTTAGTAAACAAATATGGTTGGCTCTTCTGTTACACTTCTAAATACATGCCAGGGATCGTATATATCAAACTGATTTCTTTTCAGGTATATATTTTCAATGGCTCTATTTCCACTGAGGATTGAAAGGCCCTCACACTGGCGTTAACCGATGGTTAGCATTATGTGTGTGCAGGCATCTGCTTTATAAATATATTGGGAATTTCCTCGAAAGTCTGAGATGTGAGGCTGCTGCGCAGGGAGCACTTCCTACACTGTGCTATGGCTTGCCTTGGATGGATGGCTGCCACACTTTATCTAGAGTTATCTGGAACATGTGGGCCTCTTTGATTTATGTGAGTGAATGAAAGAAAACCATTAATATATCTACACAATAAAGATAGCAGGTGTGACAGCTGAACCCCGTAGTGAGGAGACCAGATTCCTGTAGTTGCCTGCCTGCTATGGCCACACCGGAGGTGCCCTGTACCTACGGGTAACTGGCATCCCCCTGGGTCATCAGGCTACAGCACTCTGGGCATCCAGTCTGAGGGTGGGGAATCTGCTTCCACCAAAGAAGCTCTGAAGGAGCATGTGGCTTTGTGTAAGGCTCATTTCCTTAAGAGACAAATGGCCTCCTTGAGGTCTAATGAATTCAGATTTAGCTGGACTTTTGTCATTAAGCTTGAGTGTGTGGGAGAGATATATATACATATATGTCACTTGGAGTGACCTATATGGCGACTCTTTCTGCATTTGAAGACATACCCATAAGGCATCCCCGAAAGGGAAAATTATGGGGTTCAAATGAATAGGATCCTTGTAAAAGACCTACAACTTATACACACAGAATTTATCCCATAATACTCAGCATCCCGGTCTAGGGGATCAGGGACAGGAGGCAAATGTTCCCATGCTCGTCCACATCTCTCTGGATTTGTGAGACAGCTTTTCTCCCTTTTGGTCTAAAGTTAACTTGCAACAGAGTTCATCTGTATGAACATATTCGTGGGAAACAGGGAGGTGGGTGCCTAATACCTTGTCAGGGACAGCTGCTTCTCTAACATGCTGGCTCCAGGGTCTGGAGTGAGTTTCGGGTAGTGCCTATTTGAATACATTCCAAGCAAAGGGACTAACTTAATGCACTTTCTTCAAAAGCCTTATAGAATGGCGCCTGGGTGGCTCAGTCGGTTGAGTGTCCAACCTTGGTCTTGGCTCAGTTCTTGATCTCAGGCTAATGAGTTCAAGCCCCACATCGGGCTTTATGCTGGGCATGGAGCCTACTAAAAAAAAAAAAGCCTTATTGATAGACAGGTGTCTATTTGGGAGGGGGAGACTAGTATTCTCAACACTGGCTGCCTGTTAGAATCATCTGGAGAGCTCAAAGTCTCGGGGATTTTATGGTTTCTTTGATGAATTGAAAACAGAAAGAGATGATTCTAACAGACTATTTCTTTTGGAAACCAACCTCCAACACCTTGCTTACTCTTAATTAATTTACTGGTGTTGACCCAAATAGAAAGGTATCTCACCTCATCCACCTCCCCTATCTGCCACTCACTGAGTAAGGAAGAGAAAAGGCTTAAGAAGCAGAACTTGGCACTATGCATGCTGGATTACACACAAGCCGATGTAGGATACTCTGGCGAATCAAGAGCTACCCTTCCCTCACCCAGAGATTCTTCCTGCATGGTCTGCGGTACTAGGATTTCTACACCATCTCATGTCCCAATCCGTACACCTGTTTCCAGTCACTTCAGTAGAAAAGAAAGTCAAGAGGAAAACAGCCCCTTTCTCTTGCAGGAGGCATCTAAGTAACTCTGTACTTAGCAACAAAGACCAAAAAACCCACCACACCCTGAAGTGTTTCAAAGAAGAGGGTCAAATTTTCCCGGTGATGAAGATTGCATCCTGGCTGAGAAAGAATCTCCAGGGATGGACGGCTGGAGAATGAGAAGAAGTGGGAACTAGGGATTTATTTGTTCTTCTCGATGGCGCATCTTTCAGTGGGTTCGGCTTGTGCTTCTGTAGAGCAAGACACAAGAACAAAGAAGGGGAGGGGAAGTTAAGTCTTGAGAGAACCAGAGACTCAAGCAATTACTTTTTGTTGTTGACGTTGCAGGTTGTTTCTTTCACGGTTAGTCCATAAAAGAAAATAGGAAATTAAACCCTTATTCTGCTGCTTTTCTGAGCAGCCTGGGAAGGAAGAGCCCAGATGGAATATATGGGGAAACTCTCGGTGGGTTTGGGTCTCCAGAGTGTGTTTTTCCTCCAAAACATATCTGTTGTTGCCCCTCCAAGTAACTGTATATAGTTTGACAGATGTCTCGGTGGCAATGTTGTAAAGGAAAACCAGAGAGACAAACTGCCTTAGCTTAATTGCTGCCAGCATTGATGTCACTTAGAGTATAGGGCATTTAGGAGAATCTTAGAGTCACACAGAGGACACTGTCACACCCTGTCATTGAGGGCTGGCTGCGCTAGATCAGTGACAAGGTTTGATCTCGTCACGGTTACAGAAATGTTGTAAAAGGTAAAACAAATTAAAAACAAAACCACACTTCAGAGTGGACGTTAGTAAGGAATATAAAAGGGTGGCAAAGTCACCATGGTCATGTGACTTCCAGCTTCCGAAGTCTGTGCTGGTGCTTTGTGAGTATTTAGGTAGGAAGGAAGGGTTTGGTCAGGCTGGAGGGGAGACTAGAGGAAAGGGGTGGGGGAGCTGTTCATTGCGCTGGGAATGTGAGAGGGGAGCATGGCCAGAACCTCCTAAGCTGGGGCTGGGGAGCCAGGACAAGATCCAGGTAACTGTGCACGTTGTGTATCCCTGAAACATGAGTACAGTCCTTCAGGGAGGGTGTTCATGCCTTTAACTGTGCCAGACAGGACCCAGGCCCTTTTGGGCTATCCTGTACCCTGAATCCTTCCCAAATACTTTCCAGGGTCATAAACAAACACTTTCAAAGAGCAGTTCACCTATTTGGGGGACAACGCTGAACTTTGATTTGACCCTTTAAACATGGAAGTTTTAAGAAATGTATTAGTATGATCATAGATGCATGGGGAAGGTAAACTTAAGTCTCCATGCATCATTCAAAGGTGTCTCATGCTGCCTGTTTTACAGTTGGAAACTCTATAGATTTACATGGTTGGGAAAGACAAAAATGAGATCTTTGAATGTCTTTTGAGTATTTGCGGGGTGGGAAGGGAAAATAGAACTAAACAGAATTAGTATATTTCTTCACAGGTACCTGCAGTTTCCAAAAACACTTCATGTCACATTAAAAAAAAAAAAAAAGAATTTTCCAGGTCAAGAATATGTTCCCAGAGTTATGAAGTAATGTAGGAAAATAATTGTGTCCCCATAAAACAAATCCATTCAAAAGAAGACATAAAAATACCCTCTAGGAATGGCAAAGGAAGGAAGTTGTGCCTTGTGTCCAAGCACAAATGGGTGAGGTTGACGTTAGTAGAAATCACTCCCAATGGAACAGTGCAGCTCACCACACATCCAAATCGTTTTCATTTCCACTGGTTTCCTCCTCAGTAATCGGATCTTCTAATTCACGTTCAGAAAAGAATACTGAAAGTAGACTTGCATCTATATTCTTTTAAATTCATGGTCCCAACATGAATATATAAATATATAAAGATAATAGTTTGATCCAGTGTCCTGACAAGTGTTTCAAGTTTGACCAGGAGAGTTCTCACCTACCAGACTGCCACCTGCTTTAAGTCCTTCTGATCCCAAGAAAGACAGAGTAACTCACAGGCTTGCTGAAGCGCCCCGTGTCATGTCACATCAGGTAAGTGATGATCCAGCAGGTGCCTGCTCTTTAGACAAGTGGAGAAAGATGAGGAGCACACAACTCCCCGTAGACAATTTGCCTTCAAGGCTCTCTCTTCCATCCACAGTATTATCTCCTGAGCACTTCCCAGTGGAATTTTAGTAATCTTCTATTTTAATTCTATTTTCTAATAATAATAGAAACTCCTTCTTCATTTCAATGATAAAATCAAATTTGTTTCCCAGATTTTTTCCCTTCTGCTTTATCATCATCATTAGTATTTAATGGTTTCATCATTGGACTCTATTATAATTGTTCTTTAAAAAAAAGTTTTATTATTTTACAATGATAAATAAAAATGTGGGGAAAGGAGCAAAAATAAGAAGGGGAATGTCACAGATTTTTTCCATCAATGAAAAAAAAAAACAAATGAAATTTGTTTGTTTGTATTTTGAGATTATTTATGCTGTCTTTTTTCCACATAATGATTTTTTGGAAAACCCAATATAGACATAGCATAGAGAGTGAAAAGGCAAGACATTCTTGGGAAAAGATACTTGCAGTAAAGTGACACAAGCCTCTTACCTAGAATATTAAAAAGTTCCTACAAATTAAAAAGAAAAAGACAATCTAATAGAAAAATGGGCAAAAGTCTTGAATGGGCATATTGCTAAAAAAGATATTCAAGGGGCCCCTGGTTGGCTCAGTGGGTGGAGCATGTGACTCTTGATCTTCAGGTTGTGAGTTTGAGCCCCACATTGGGTGTAGAGTTTACTTTTTAAAAAAGATATTCAAATGGCTAATAAACATATGGAAAAGAGTTCAAACTCATTATTCATAAGGGGAATGCAAATTAAAACCACAATAACATACCACTACATACTTCCTGGGATAACAAAGATTAAAATGACTGATAGTATCAAATGTTAGTGGGGAGGTAGAGTAACTGGAACTCTCATACGCTTTTCATGACAGTATAAATTGGCACAACACTTTGGAAAACTTTAAGTCAGAATTCACTAAAAATGAACACACATATACCCTACAACCAACAATTTCTCTCCTAGGTATATACCCAATAGAAATGGGTACATTTGTGCAACAAAAGTCATGTATAAGAATTAATGCTTATTGAAGCACCATTTGTAACAGCCTAAAACTAGAGAGGCAAAATGTCAATCAATAGAATAGATTTAAATGTTATACTTATATAAGGGAACACAACACAGCAATCAGAAAGAATTATTGCTAAAGGTAGCAATGTAGATGAATTTACAAATGTAAATTAGGCAAAAAAGAAAGACATCAAGAAGTACAGCTGACCCTTGAACAACACAGGGGTTAGGGGCCCTGACCCCCCATGCAGTGGAAAATGCACCTATGACTTCTGACTTCCCAAAAACTTAACTACTAATAGCCTACTGTTGACAGTCAATTAGCACATATTTTGTATGTTACATGCATTATACACTGTATTCTTACAATAAACTATAGAAAAGAAAATGTTATGAATAAAATCATAAGGAAAAGAAAATACACTTACAGTACTGTACTGTATTTATTGAAGAAAGTCCATGTAGAAGTGGACCCTCACAGTTCAAGCCCATGTTGCTCAAGGGTCGACTGTACATATTCATGGTCCCACTTATATACTTCAGAATTAGGCAAAACTTATTTATGATGATAAAGTTTGGTTATTTTTTTGTGTTGTGGTGACTGAGGGGACCTGAGGGAGCTTTTGGGGTACTGGAAATGTTTGATTTCTTGTTCAGGTGTGTACATGTTGGTGCTCACTTAGAGAAAACTTATTGAGCAATAAATCCATGGTTTTATACTCTTCTGTGTGTGTAAATGTCACTTCATAAAATGCCATTTAACAAAGAAAAAGACACTGTTTTCAAGGTATTCATAAAGAGTTAATTTTTCCCCCTAAGCTGAGTGGGAAAAAAGCAACATTTCAAAATTACCATTTTCTTTTATATGGTATCTGATTTTGAACATATGAAACAAAATTAAAATTAAACATTATAACTAAAACTGCATAGTTTTAAGTCTTGTAAAAATATCATATCTCACTTTTTTTTATTTAACATAAAAAAGCATATTTAGTGTTCCTAGAGATTCATCATAAATATAATCTCTAATGTATATTGTTGGATCAAAATTTGTTAACCCTTTTCCTCCTGTAGGACTGGGTAATTTTAAATTTAGGGATATTATTAAAAATGCTACAATGAATATCTTGGTGCATAATTTCTTTCTAGAGTTCAAATCATTTGCAGATGTGGAATTACTGGGTTGGAGAGCACAGAGATTTTTAACTCTTAATGTATATTATCAAATTGCTTTTTTAAAGGGCTGCTCCAATACACGCTCCAGCGAGATATGATTGTGCTTACTTGATTTAAATTTCACTGATGCTATTTTTTTTGTTTCTTTAATCTTTGATAATTTGATTTGTAAAAATGCATCTCATTGAAAAGATCAAAACTTATCCTGAAAATGCTGCATGTGCTGAAAATTTCTCTTTTGCATTTATCTGCCTAATAGATTTACCAGTCACATAAGACTGTTGTTAATGCAAATAATGTCCAGTGTTAAAAATGCTTATGTTGACCAGACATTTGAAGAATCATTTCAAACCTTGTTGCCAGTGGTGTCTTAGAAATAAAAAGTATTAGTATTTCAGTATGCATTCTAAAAGATAAGAACTCTTAAAAAAACATAGGCACAATAACATAATCATACCTAAAAATGTAATTCTTTAATTTCATTAATTATCCAGTCAACATTCACATTTTCTCATTGTCATAAATGTATATGAGTGGTTTTTTTCCTTAAATTCAGATCTAAAATAAGTCCATAATTGTGATCAATTGATACATCTCAAATGTCTCTTAATTTATGGTTTTTTATTTAATTTCTTTTCCACTGTACATTTATTGTTGTGGATCATGTTGAAGACAGTGGTTGTTAGTCCTATACGGTTCCTATAGCCTGGATGTACTGATTATATTCCTGTGGTATTTTTAGAACATATTCAATATCCTCTATTTTTCCTACAAATTGATAGTCAGTACCTGAGACTTGATGCAGTTTTTTTTTTTAAAAAATCAAGATTACCTCATAGGTAGTATGTATACTTCCCTTAGGAGGTACATAATGTCTGGTTGTCTCTTTTTATGCTGTTTGTGGCCATTGATGGTCATTGCCTGGACAATGAATTCCTTAGGACTTGCAAAAATTGTGATGAGTTCTATTAATAAAGGGAATCTCTTAATAAAGGGAATCTTCTCCCTCACCTATTTAGTTCCCCCGAGATACTGTTTCTATAGGAAAAAGGCACATTAAATGCTTTGTCTACTAGCTTTCAAAATAATGACTTTGTTCCCTGCTATTTTCCACAGGCGAACAACGAGTTTCTTTATTAGTATCATGATTTCAAAGACTTAAACACATTTGCTGTGTTTCATTCCAATGCAGTTACCCTTTTTGATGCACAAATGGACACATCTTTGTCCGGTAGGAGTCCCTCCAGATGGGCTCTCATGTCTTTTTGACACGACCCTAATATTCCTCCATAGTTTTTTTTTTCTTTCTGATATGAC
Source organism: Panthera tigris (assembly GCF_018350195.1). Classification (NCBI taxonomy): domain Eukaryota; kingdom Metazoa; phylum Chordata; class Mammalia; order Carnivora; family Felidae; genus Panthera; species Panthera tigris. The sequence goes on from NC_056671.1 coordinate 44,723,929, forward strand.
AGGATGTTCCAGGCTCTTTAGAAAATGTTTTAGGGGCTCCTGGCTAGATCACTGGTGGAGCATGAGACCCTTGATCTTGGGGTTGTAAATTCAAGTTCTATGTTGTGTGTAGAGGTCATTAAAAATACAATCTTTAAAAATTGAATTTATCCTTAAAGGATGAATATTTTCAGCCATTGAAAACACTCAGAAAGGGAGCCTTTGAATCTGAATACAATTCTCAAACTGGAATCCTCCCAAAATATTCTGAGCAATGGCAGATTCCTTCAGGAGATGGAAAAGTTGTCTACTTGTATGATACAACTGTCATCAATTTGTAAGTTTTTTTGTATTTTTTATAAAAGCCATTTACATTCTTTCCTAGTTAGTCATAGATGGTTTACATTTCTGCCTCCCTTGCTAGTCTGTATTCTGAGAACAAAACCTTACCTTATTCATCTTTGCATCCCTAGCACAGCACTTATCACTTAGTACTTAGGGAACACATTTCTTTTTTCATTTTTGACTTTAGAATTAATAGAAATTTAAAAGAGCTATATAATATGGGGAAGTACAGTAAGGGAAGCAAACCCCTATGTTTCCAGAACCATGCATATTCACTGTTAGCATGTCACATGTCCATCTGGGTGACTGGCTATGCACCAGAAAATAAAGTTTACACTTTGCCTTAATATAGCTTGTGATTTCTATAATAATGTTTACACGCACATTTAAAAATCTATACAATTATGTTTAGCTTTAAAATATTTTTACATTTATTACCAGTTTTTTACCCTCCAGATGACTGGCAAAATATCTAACACAAACATAATTAAGGCCATTTTGTACGTTGGGAGCTAAGGAATAGAACAGTCTAATGGTTCAACTGAGGACACAGAGGAAAGGTCAGAGTCACCGGGGGAGCGCAGGTGACTTTGTTCTCAACTCCATTACTGGCGCCTCCCAGAGACTTGGGGGAAGAACTATTGGGATCACTCCAGCCCTTGCTGGCAGCATTGACAGAACTGGGTGTTCTGGGGGCGATATTACTGGCCTCGCCCCTTTAGGACAGTATTACCATGTTGAGAAAAGGGACAGAATGTGGGTCTTTTCAAGGGAACAGAAATGCCACCCTTTTAGGAGGATAAATTTTGCCTACTTTTCAACACTATTTCAGAATGCAAGTTACTCATTCCACTTCAAATGAAATTACTTAGGAAAAAACACTTTCACATAAGGTATAAAGGGCAGTTTTTGGAAACAGAGACCAGTTCCAAATGCTGGGTCTACCACTTATTAGCTTTTCGACATGTCAGTTTTCTCATGTGTGGAATGGAGATAACATTCACCAGAAAAGATCTGTGTTAGGATTCACTATCTGGAGGAAGGAACTGCATGAGGAAGGGCTTGTGGGTGCTGGGGGGCCAGGTTGCTGGGACAAGGTCACCGTTTGACATTAAATGAAAGAGAAGAAGGATTTGAGTCCTGAAGATTTCTGAAATGGGAGCCAAGATATGCTGTGAATTTTCACTTTCTCGAGTGGCGAACGATTCAACTGCTCCCAGTCTCCAAAGTGGGGGGGTATGGTGGCCGGATGGCCAGGTCAAAGATGTGGCTGCAGTGGGATGAAGGTCTGGACTCAGATCCGTAGGTGCAGTCTGGTAGCAGAGGGGTCTGAACCTGGGAAAGTGATCCCTGTGGTGGAGATCTGTGGTGCCCCGTGGAACCAGGTGAGGTGCTGATGTCCTTGGAGGCCACTTCCCAGGGGCGGGGCTGCACCTGTGAGCAATTGTAGCGCACCATTGCTCCTAGGGACGGGGCGGGTGCAGCTCTGCAGCTCAGATTTTTGCTCCACTTACAATGTCCTTATTCAAGCTTTCCTTGGGCAGACCCGAGGCTCCAGGGGGACCTCCTCCCCTGACGGAAGTTGGGATATTTTACTCCGGTAGTCCTGTCCCCACCTGGTGGCTCCAGCCCATCCCTCCCGCCCCGTCTGGTGTTCACTCAGGCAGACAGAACCACCTTTACATTCAAAGGGCTTTTAGATCCTGGTAGGGCTGCTGCTGTGCTTGGGGAAGGACCAAATTCATCAGACTTAATATCCTAGGTACTGTGAGTCAGAAATTTAGTGACCTTTTTCAGTTCATCTTTTTCCTTCAACCTTTTTTCCTGGAAACGTTCAAGGCTACATAAAAGTTGAAAGGATAGTGCAACGAACACTGTGATATCTCCCACCTCTTCCGCAGATTCCGAGCAGAGGGAAGCCCAGGTGCCCGCACCAGACGCATCTACAATGAACAGCTGGCTCTGGGAGATACTGAAGCTGACCACACCAGAGCTGTACGCTAAAATTGCTTTTTGAAATCAGTGAGGCGATTGCCTATGCCCATTCGGGAAAGAAAAACAAAGTGGCTGCAGGGCTGCTGGCTGTCAGGGATCCCACTTGAAGAGTCTATTGGTGAGTCAAGAGAACTGAATTTGCCAGACTGGCTTTGCTGCTGTGTCAGCCCGGGTATTGGTAATGCAGATGTTGGGGGCCCCTGGCCTTGGTGAGTTCTTGGGGCCTCTGCCCTCTAGCAATTACTTGCTTCCTATTTCCTGGAATCTGCCAGAAGTGAGCCTTATAGTATAATTACCCTAAATCGTTACAGCGAAGTTTTGAATGAAAGGGAATGAACCCTCTTTACTTACTTGAAAAGAAGTGAAGAAAAGACATTCGGAATGTCAGGAAGACTTTTAAAAAGACGCAGGACTCATTTCTCCTTCAACGGAGAACACCACCTCCTAGTTTTTCCATATGGCTCTGAAGCGATTGCAGGTACAGGGTAGCCATATCTGCAATTTCTCATCTCTGGGGAAGATTTAATTGCCTCTGTCATATAGCAATTAAGAGGACTAAGTCCTCCCATGTATACCCACATTCGCTTGAACTTTTTCATTCAACACTTAAGAAAACAACTCATCAGAACTGTGAGCTGTGACCTCTATCACCTCGCCATGGATATCCAAATTGCATCATGTTATTGTGGAAAGGCCTGGCCTCACTTGGCCTTAATCTATACTACAGCCTTTTTCTTAGTGTCTTTCAGATAGGATGGTATGGTGATCTCACTTTATGGGGGACTGTGGTAGATAGTGGGGCAGGGGTTGCTGGAAGACTCCCTCCTCTTTCTGCTTCTTGGAGGTCATAAAGAAATTCAGCTGCACTGGACTCATTAGATATGTCCTCTTCTGAAATTTGGGGCTGCTACCCAAGCTGGGCGTCTCACTTTGGCCCTCAGGCTGTATCACAGGGTCTTGCTGGGCACAGCTGCAGATTTACTGTCACATGGTAGCTCCATACCCACACAGAAAGACTGCAAGGCATAGAATTTCTGTTTTCTGAGAGCATGGAAGTTCTCTCCTATACTGGATGGTTCCAGGCTGGCAGAGGGGAGCAACGAGGGATAAAGTCTTAACTACCTAAAGACATGCTAACAGAGAGAAACACAGCATTGTTCCCTTGTCTTTTAACCCTGCACCCCAAACACTGCAATACCCTGAGAAAATCAGAGTGGCCTTTTATATAACAAACAAGGAAAAAACTCCAATCATTTTTATTATTGTTTGCAAACCTTCAAATCTAATGGTATATTCAGACTGCACTAGTAGGTTTTGAATCAAAGAACTACACAACTGACATTTTTAGGATCTGTTCTTTTCATTTGATTTTGATTTTTTTCTAGCTTTATTGAGATGTACCTGACATATAACATTATATAAATTTAAGGTGTACAGCATGATGATTTGATATATGTATATATTGCAAAGTGATTACCACAATAAGGTTAGCTAAGGCCATCACCTCAAATAACTACCGTTTGTGTGTGTGTGTGTGGTGACAACATTTAAGATACTCTCTTAGCAACTTTCAAGTATAGAACACAGTACTGTTAACTACAGTCTCCATGAGGTACATTCGATCCCCTGAACTTACTCATCTGAATGAGGGTCTGTTCCATAGATAATTCAGGCATGATCACTCTCTCCAAACAACTTAAAGTCTTACTAACACAAGGCACAAAGAAGTTGGAAATGATGCAGTTGGTGCTGAAGGAAGTCAGAGGAGTTGCAAAGGTGATGTCAGAAACAGCCAGAGAAAGCTTCATGGACAAGGGGCAATGAACTCACAGGCTTAAACTCAGCACCTGTTATAATACATAAAACATGTGAAAGGGGGTCTGGAAGATACACACCAGAGTGATGAATTCTGGGAAAGAGATTGGGGTTGCGTATGGCGGCTATTAAATGGGACCGTTGATTTTTATTGCACCCATGTATCATTTGTATAATCAGTGGTGTGCTGGTAAATGTTTCAGAAGCAGCATTCTCTCTCTCTCCCTTTCTCTCTCTCGAAAAGTTCTTATTGTAGTGTTTTCCATGGTATAAATACTTCCATAATGGCTAATTTCAAGCAACCAACGTAAGAGTAATTAGCTCACAGATTCTTGGAAATTTAATAATCAAGTTCTTATATGCCAGGCTCTGGGTCAAGTGCTGGTGGAGATGGAAAAAAAAATATTGATGCAATCTTTGTCTGCCAGGCAACAGAGATATAGTGGGAGAGCTCAAAGAGGAGCTAGAGGAAGGATGATTAACCTTGGCTAAGTACAGAGAAGCAGGCAGACCAGAGAAGGGTCTCTGAATCAGCTTTGAAAGATGGCATAATAGCTAGGTAATTAGAGAATGGGAAAAGGCCCCAAAGCATGGACATATATGATACATTCAGAGAACTGCAAGTTTCTCTTTTTGTACAAGATTATTGGCACAAAAAGTAGGATGAGGCCTGGGGCCATATTGTCAAAGGCAATAAATTTCACTGTGTAGTAATGAGAGCCACGGACAGTTTTTGAGAAGCATCCGGCAATAATTCTGATGGCAGTGTGGAGACTAACCTGTAAAAGAGATCACTGCGATGTTTCAAACAGAATATAATGAGAGCTTCAATTAAGGCAATGCAGTAGGCATAGAAATGGGGCAGATCCAGACAGGATATTGGGATTGGCTGAAGTGAGTGAGGGAGATTGGCTGCTTTTGAAGATAATACCCAGGATTTTGAAAAATGATCACTCTGCCCCCTGTGGAAATGAGTGACTTGGGAGCCCAGTCCATCATTTCCTTTGTATCTTACTGCCATTTATGAGTTTGAAAGCAAGAAGGTCTGAGACATGAGTGGCGGGGTCATGAAGATGGTTTTGTTTTACTATATTTGGATTTATAGATCTTAATTCTAGGTAGTTATGTTATAAAAATTATGGACTTCTGATTTGGGATGGAGGGCATCTCACAAAATTGGGAAATAATAATGGGCCCAGGTGTTTACTGGATAAATAATAATTTACCGATGGAGCTTAAAAAGAGAATAAATAAGGGAAGGGAGGAAAGCACCCAGGTGAACCTGTGAATCCCGTTACTTTGAAGAGTAATAGGCATAGTACGGAAAGAATAAGGGAGTGGGAGGTGTTTCATGATTCACGTGAGGAAACAGTTGGGAAGGAGGCCAGAAACAATAGTTGGTGCTTTAGATGTCTGTGTACAAATACACAAGGCATAGGTAACAAGCAAAGTAACTGTTATAACATCAGGTGTAAACATAAAGTTCTCATTGAAACCTTGTGGATGAGACTTAAGACTTACACATAGTGAGGAAATCAAACCTGTGCCCTCTTCAAAGGAAGCACGTCTATGAAGTGGGGAAGGCGATTCATGTGTGTTATAGGGGAACTAAGTAGAAGCCCAGTGAAGAGCATAAAGATGAACATTTAGGAGGAGAGAATCAGAACATTACTATATACCATTTGGCCAGAAGGTAATGAGGAAAAATTAAATTTCACATTTGTCTTTTTTTTTAAATGTTTATTTATTTTTGTGAGAGAGAGCACCAGTGGGGGAGGGGCAGAGAGAGAGGGAGACACAGAATCTGAAGCAGGCCCCAGGCCCCGAGCTGTCAGCACGGAGCCGGACACGGGGCTCGAACCCACAAACTGTGAGAACATGACCTGAGCCAAAGTCACTTCACCAACTGAGCCATCCGGGTGCCCCATCATTTGTCTTTTTTTTTTTTTTTTCATTTTATACATGTTTGATTTATTTTTGTTAATGTTTACTTATTTTGAGAAAGAGAGAGAGAGGGCAGGGGAGGGGCAGAGAGAGCAGGAGAGACAAAGAATCCCAAGCAGACTTCATGCTATTAGTGCAGAGTCCAATGTGGGACTCAGTCCCATGAACTGTGAGATCATGACCTGAGCCAAAATCAAGGGTTGGATGGTTAACCAACTGAGCCATGCAGGCACCCCTAAATTGCACATTTGTATAAAATATCTCAACAAAATTCTTCCACAATTTTTAATGAAAAATCTGACCCTGATCTCATGAACATAAGATTTTCATATCCATTTTTATGCTTGAAACAGCCACATGTGGTTTCTGACAAAAACTTTTTTTTAAATGACCTCTTAAAATGCTCAATAATCTCTATCAAGAAAAAATAATTGTTGTATAAATGGGTGGTGACAAAAAAATTAAAATGTTTTTATAATTATTTAAAAATGTACAATAGTACCATCCATAACTATTTAAATATGCACAATAGGACTATCGAGAATCAAACAGTACTTCCTTTTTTTTCCATTGACAAATGTAATAATGAAACTTGTATGATAAGGCAAATAGATTCTTTATGATGGGCAGATACACTCGACTCACCCATGGGGATAGCCCTCTAGCCAGGTTAATAACCCCCTGTAGCCAAAGGATCATGAGTCTGTTCAAAGGGATCTGATAAAAAATTCAACAGTGGAAGTCTCTAGCAAGTGTCAGGCCAGAGGCATGTTGATGCTCTCAGGTGATCTAATTGCATGCGAAGCCATACTCTATCAGTAGCTCGGGATGTGAGTGTTATAGGTTGAATCGTGTCTCCCCTGCCACAAATTCCAGTGTGGAAGTCCTAACTCCAGTACCTCAGAATGTGACCTTATTTGGAAATAATGTCTTTGCAGATATAATCAAGTTAAGATAAGGGTGGGCCCTAATCCAGTGACTAGTCCTTTTAAGAAGAGGGAAGCTTGGACATAGAGACACATAAAGAAGAGACAATGTGAAGAGACATGCAAAAAAGATCCAAGGGGAAAGGCCTGGAACAGAGACTTCCCTGTCAGCCCTCAGGAGGAACCAATCTTGCTGACATCTTAATTTTGGACTTCTGGCCTCCACAACTATGAGATAATACATTTCTGTTATTTAAGCCACTTGGTCTGTTGTGCTTTGTTACAGCAGCCTGGGCAAACTCATCCCCTGGAAATAGAGTTCAGCCCCCAAGAGTTGGGAGTCGGGGTGGGACTGGTGAGAACCAGACAGTATGTAAGGGTGACAACCAGCAAAGGAGTGAAGCTTCAGTCCCAGGGGAGGAATGAAAATGAAAAAGGTGAACAGAGACAATGTCTAATGAGTTTTGGGCAAATGTTATGAAGTTAAGACTGCTCACATGGGCTTTCCCAAAACTTATCTCCCAAACATGAAAGATCTTACATCAAATACAAAGTGGTAAGAGCCCAGAAAGGCTGGTTGCACTCGGGCACAGTGGCCCAGGGGCTGGGCCACATCATTGTGTGTGAGGTCTCTAGTATCTATGGCTGAGGAGGGGGTGTATGCAAGGCAGTTGTGTGAAAGCAGATTTAGGATTTATTATATAGAAGGATAAATTTTTGCTCAAAACGAAGAGAACTTTCACTTTTTCTCTATAAAAACATTTGCAATTTAAAATTTCATAGGAAATTTGTAAAATAGAAAAAGGAAAAACATCTCCCCACAATTCCACTTTAAAAAAAAAAAAAGTAATCTCTACATCCAGTGTGGAACTCGAACTCATGACCCAAGATCGAGAGTCCCATGCTCTACTGACTAAGCCAGCTAGGCACCCCCACAATTCTACCATCTTAACTGAATTCACCATGCATTTCCTTTGTCTTTCTTCATGTATGCATATTTTAGGTAGTTGGCTATAGAGAGTGTACATATATTTTGCATCCTGATTTTTTTTTTTTTTCCCTGACATCATGACCTGAGCTGAAATCAAAAGTCTGATGCTTAACTGACTGAGCTACCTAGGTACCCCACATCCTGATTTTTAAAGGAATACAATTATGGTATAAGCATGTTTCTATTTTGCTACATGATTTCTCACAAAGATAACTTTAAATTGTTGCTTCAGTCCATGGAGTGCGTGAAGCATAATAAATGATTCCCTGTTGTTGGATGTTAAGGTTGTGGCTGGTTTCTTCTTTATCAATATTCCCTTTGCGGTTCCTTCCAGCAATGAGATTCTATGATTCTTTGTTTGGCAAAGGGAAATGAAAACCACTTCTCAAATGATCTTCTCCATCTTTAATTCCTTTTAAGAAGGGGTCTTTTGAGATACCCTGACATGTTACATTAAGTAAGTCAGATTTGTTTATTTCCTGAGTATCACTTCACAAAAATAATTTTAAGAAATTTCTATCCAGTTGCCTATCCTGGACAGTGTTTTTTCTAAATGCATCCCCCAAAATTAAAAAATAGAAAGTTAGTACCAAGAATTTCTATATACCTTTCATCCAGATTCCCTCAAAGATAACATTTTACCTAACTATAGTACAATGATCAGAACTGGAAAAGTACCATGGATACAATACTCTTATCAAGTCTATAGACCTGATTCAGATCGCACCAATTGTTCCACTGTGTCCTTTTTCTGGTTCCACATCCAATGAGGGATCACAGGCTGCATTAACCCTTGTGTCTCCTTAGTCTTTATTAATCTAGAAAACTTCCTCAATATTTCTTTGCCTTTCACACCTTGATACTTTTGAAAAGTACTGGCCAATCATTTTCTAGAATGACCCTCAGCGGAGTTGTCCTGTATCTCATCTCCTCATGGACTTTTCATAGCACCATATCGATGTTGGGTCCTTCTCAGAACATCTCTGTGGGAAGCACATGATGTACATCTGTCCCATTACAAGTAATGTTAACTTTAATCACCTGGTGAAGGTGGTGTCAGATTCTGTTACTGTAAAGTTACTATTTTTCTCTTAGTATTGTGGGGATTTGTTTCTCATTATACTTTCACTGACAAATTTTAGCTTTTGTTGATGATACTTCTCTGAACCAATTATTACTGTTTTCCAAGTGATGATTTTACTATTTTTGTTATTCATTCTATTGTTATTAGTTGTAATTTCCTTGGACAGATTTCATAGATTTCTGTAACCCATATAGCCCTAGGTCATCCTTCCATTAGAGCAAAAGAAGAGAATATTTATCTAGTGCTCAGCCTGTGTTGTTCCTGTTATCAAGACACAAGGGGGCTGCCAAAGGCTTGGAGATGACAGAGCACCCTCATGTATCTGCACTGGCTCCTGATTTTCTGAATCGTCCTCGGCTAGTTATAGCTCATTCTGCCAAGGAAACACACCCACTTTTTCATACATTACCCTTTATTTATTTATGTATTTTGAGAGAGAGAGAGAGAGAGAGAGAGAGAGAATCCCAAGCAGGCTCCATGCTGTCAGCACAGAGCCTGACGAGGGGCTCGATCCCAAGAGCCATGAGATCATGACCTGAGCCAAAAGCAAAAGTAGGACGCTTAACCAACTGAGCCACCCAGGTGCCCTTTCATATATTAGTTACTCTTAAATCATTACTGTAAAATAATAAAGAAGTAGCAATTGCCACTTCAATTCTACAGATGAGAAAAATGAACCCCAAGGAGGTAGATACATTGCCTGGATCAGATAGCGGCACAATTGGAACTAGTTTCCAGTTCCTAGAGGTTTTTTACTTCCTATCAGGGATGGTCTAAAAAGTATATTACTTCTATTTGTATATGGATAACATGATATGTCTTCAAGAGAAGATGTAGTTTTGAACAAAATTATTATCAATCAGACTATCACTCTTGGCTTTTTTTGTACTGTTCACCATTATAATCTACTCTATTATTTGCAAATAATAATAATAATATTTAAACATAAGCTTCTTACAGATGTAAATTTCATTGACTGTTTTCATCTCAAGCTGAATTCCTCATGATTCCTCGTTAAATTCTAAATATGGAATCTTCCATTTAACCAGAATGGTTAAGAGGTTCTGGTTAACTGAACATTACCCTTTAAATACCATTCTTCAAAGAATCCAAGCACAAAGATGAAGGGAAGGTATTCTTTTTTTTTTTTAATTTTTTAATTTTTTATTTTTTAAGTAATCTCTATATTCAACGTGGGACTCGAACATACAACCCTGAGATCAAGAGCCAGCCAGGTGCCCCGAAGGGAGAGTATTCTTTAAAATCGGACAGTATCGTATGTTAGTATGAACAGCAACTCTCATTGCATGGTGCAATTAAAACATGAGGTAGGAAATAAGCTAATTAAAAAATTTATATCTACGTTATCTTATTTCCTTGTTATTTATCTTCTTTCCTAAAAATAGCATGTAGGAGAAAGAAATTTTAGATTAGGTGGACTTTCTGATGATCGGTATCTTGGATTTTAAAAAGTTACTAATATGTCTGTTAAACTAGTTTCTTTTCTTTAGGGCACCAGTAATTAGCATTTACCGATGGGACAGCAAGCATCTGCATTTGTTCACACAATCAAAACTCACTGTGAACTCAGTGCCTCAGAGCAGGTACCCCTTCTGGTAAGTGTTGTTTTGTTTTATTTTTAAGTCATTTGTGTCCCCGGTGTTTGTCCTTGTCCCTGGCACAAAGTAAGCACTGGATAAATATTTGCTGACTGATCTACTGACCCACTGACAGCCAGACTTCATTCACATCCAGGGTGAGGGCCCAGCCTGGGCCTTCCTGAATTCCTGGGATTTTTTTTTTCTTATTTCAAAAAAATAATACATGCTCATTATAGAAACTTGTAAAATAGAAAAACACACACACACACACACACACACACACACAGAGGAAATAAAGGCCCTTCCTTATCTTGCCAGCCATAAAGATGATTACACCATAAAGATGAGCATTTTTCCATTTATTAAATATTCTTCAAAAACATGTTTTTTAATGGCAATAGAATGATCCATTGTGTGGATATGCTATATTTAATAATTTCCTTGTTGTGGGTCATATAAATTCTGTACAATTTGCCACCATTATGATGTTACACAATAAGTTCTCCAACTAGTAAAGCTGATTATCAAGTTACTTTCTGAAAAGATTATATCCGTTTAAGTCCACTTGCTCCATAGATTTTCAATGCTGACAGTTGAGAAACAAGGGTTTCGAAACTACTCCTTTCCTTTTGAACGGCCTTCCATGTCATGAGAATGAGCTAGCCTTTTCCTGCAGACTCAATTCTGGGCCCCTGTGAAGGGTAGGGTAAATCACAAGGGAGTGGATAATTTGGAAAACACGCCTGGAAACCTCAGTGTAAAGTGAAGAGAGAGTATTAGCCCTTAAAAAAAAAAAAAAAAAAAAAAGGTTTTGGGATACAGCAAAGAGCAATAGTACCCCAACCAGAGTGATTAATAACACAAAACAACTAATATTATTATGTTGGTTGTGGTCACTTTATTCATGCCCCCAAATTATTTTACAAAAGATAAAATCATGCTAGTGAAAAGGAAAAAAATATCTGGGCTGGAAACTAGTCAAAAGGAGAGAGTACTTTAAAAAACAATTAACATTCAATAAATAAATAAAAATTTAAAATAAAAAAAATTAGGGGTGCCTGGGTGGCTCAGTCTGTTAAGTGTCCTACCTTGATTTCAGCTCAGGTCATGATCTCACAATTTGCAGGTTTAAGCCCCAAGTCGGGTTCTTCGTGGACAGTGCGAATGGAGCCTCCTTGGGATTCTCTCTCTCTCTCTCTCTCTCTCTCTCTGTCCCTTTCTTGCTTGCACACCTGCACACATACACACATGCTCTCTCTCTCTCTCTCTCTCTAAATAAATAAATAAACATTTAAAAAACAAATAAAAATGAAAAAATATTAGCATTTGTTTCTGAGGAACAGATTTGCTTCACTCTGAAACAAAAACTTCATTTTCAAGAATAATATATAACAAAAATTTCCAAAAACAATTTGCCATTATCATAAACAAAAATTCTATTCTGGCCCTTGTTTTTTTCTGCATCTGCTGATTCCACCTCCAAGACTGGTAGATCAGGTGTCAGACTGGAAACTTGGCTCCTTTCCTAAAGGTATCCTTCAGTTCCTAAATATCGGACATACACATCTCTTTATTAAGTCAGCATTCAAAATGACTGTGAGCCATTACAAACATGTAAAGTATTATTATTGCAAAAGAAGAGCTTAACTATTTAAAATTTAACCCTTGGTAGGACAATTCTATTTCCAGGTGTCCAGTCAAGCAAAGGCTGCAATACTTGGAACTCTGTGGAAAGCTCTAGAGATTGAGCTCTGGGCTCTGAGCCAGTTGTGTGGTGGGAAACCACCATTTTAGAAAGTGGGATTTTTAGAATACAGTGGGAGTGAGACTGCAATCAATCTTTATGTGGGACAATTTTACTGAGAAGCCTGAGTGATTGACCCTTTATTTTATTTTGTGTTTTCACTGATTGCCATGAATCCCATTCCAGCTTCTTTTTCCATCACGAGCCTATTTATTACATTTTACAGCTCGATGGCTCATGAATAAACACTGTAACCGCCATTAGTCAAAAAGAGGATACTCTGTAGAGAGTTGGGGTAATGTGCTTTTATTAATATGAAGGTAGTTGGGAAAGCAGTGTTGACCCCCCTTTCTTTGTACATTTCTTTAGACAGTCTCTCATGGTTAACCTTGTAATCTTAGTGCATGATTGACTAAAGACAGACCATCAAAGGTGAACTAAAAGCCAATATAGTTTTGTCCCAAAGCATGCTGGGAAGTCAATGGATGCCAAAGCTATTTTGTCAGGAGACAAAGAATAAGTCATATTTCTGGGGCCCTTATGTTTCCCTTCAACAAGGAAGTGGAATGGGAATGGAAGGTGAAAGACGTGTGACCACTTTTAAATGATGCAAGAAAAGATACGTTTTTCTATTGACATTTTCCTTTCTAGTGGTGGTGGTTGATCCAAAGGTTCTAAGCTGGAGTGAAGGTTTAAGTAGCCGGGATTTGGAAAAGAGTGTGGTTCGGGGATCCTAAAGGATGGAAGTAGATTGTACTTTAGGGTGAAGTGAGCAGAAGTAAAAACGTCCATTTCCATCCTCTGATCCCCACATGTGTATGCCTGCCCCTGTTCATCTAGCTTTCTTAGCTCCATAATACCTTCCTTGGGTGGCTGGGGCTGGGGGCAAAGGGAAAAATGGTTTAGTGGATATTGTTGGTATTCTGCCCATTTCTCCTCTTTCCCTATCTCAGTGGACCCACATTTTCATTTTATTTTTATTTTTATTAAAAAAAAATTTTTTTTAACGTTTATTTATTTTTGAGACAGAGAGAGACAGAGCATGAATGGGGGAGGGGCAGAGAGAGAGGGAGACACAGAATCAGAAGCAGGCTCCAGGCTCTGAGCCATCGGCCCAGAGCCTGACGTGGGGCTCGAACTCACGGACCGTGAGATCGTGACCTGAGCTGAAGTCGGACGCTTAACCGACTGAGCCCCCCAGGCGCCCCCCACATTTTCATTTTAGTTGACACCATCACCCACGCACTTTGAGGCAAGATGATCTTGGCTTACTCCAATCAGCCCATTCCACTTCCAAGCTAAGGGCAGTGGTTTAGGTGAGGGTATCTGACTTACAGGTCCCGTCAAGGTGAATCTCAGGATTCCTGCTTGAGATCCTATGACTGGGGTGCTCTCTCTCTCTCTCCTTGTTCCAGGAAGTACAGGAACCATTGCAGTCCTTTTGCCATCAGACAAGAATGACCTAAAGATGAAGTCAACAAAGGGGGCAAGCACATACAAGGAAGTGGCGGAAAAATGGAGCAGGAGCTCCTGGGTTAAAATGACTCTGAAGCTTGCCCCACTCTGAACTTCCAGTTACACGAACATATGAGTATCCTCACTGTTCAATGCATTTAGAGAAGATGTCTGTGTCTTGGAACCAAAAACATTCTAGCTCTTCACAGAGGGGTGGAGGTATCTTGTACCTAAGCATATTAAGGTTCATGTCTAGGGGCTGTGTCTTCCTTCTTCTTCTTCTTCTTTTTTTTTTTAAGATTTTATTTTTAAGTAATCTCTACATCCAATGTGGATCTTGAACTTACATCCCTGAGGTCAAGAGTTGCACACTCTACTAACTGAACCATATTGCTCATATTAACCTACAATGTAGATTCAAAACACATGCAGTGAACAACACTAGAAGGTAATACTGTTCAGGTATACACAGTACTGTATAAAAAGAGGGGGAAGGACAGATTTGGGTTCTAACCATTACTTATCATGTTATTTCTATGGGAATATCTGCTCCAACTTCCAAATAAGCAACTTACAAATGAACTTTTGGGGACCCTCTGGATCTCAGGTTTCTCACCAGGATGTCACATCAGAGGAAGTTTAAGGTATCTTCTAGCTTTATCATTCTATGATTCTTTGTTACCAGTTCATTTTAGGTGAGTAAAAGTGAAACCTTGTAATAGGGCAGCATTCTTGAATAGTATGGCACTTGAAGATTGTGCATTTCCCGGTCAGCAAGCTGTATCTTGTTTGTTTTCACAGCAGTTGAAGATTTGCCATCATTATTTTAACCATTTTTGAAATTCTAGGATATTGCTCACATCTTGCCTTTAAATATTTATGCACAGAATACCTTATTTCCCACAGCAAACTCATTTTTTGATTTGTCAGCTTTATGGAAACTTGAGAGATCCAAACAGGCTCGCATTTCTAAGCAAAAGCTTAGTGTGTGCCAGTCATAAATCTGTTCTTTTATGTTATAACTGATGGCAAAAGGCATTGCTCTTGAGACTGAAATCTGTTCTTTATTTTTTTTTTTAGTTTTTCAATGTTTATTTATTTTTGAAAGAGAGAGAGAGAGAGAGAGACAGAGCACAAGCAGGGGAGGGGCAGAGAGAGAGGGAGACACAGAATCTGAAGCAGGCTCCAGGCTCTAAGCTGTCAGCACAGAGCCCGACGTGGGGCTTAAACTCATGAACCATGAGATCATGACCTGAGCTGAAGTTGGACGATTAACTGACTGAGCTACCCAGATGTCCCTGAAATCTGTTCTTTAATATTGGCACAATGGAAACAAAAGAGGAGCGTGTGGCCAGACTTGAAAAAGGAAGTTGCATTTCTGCTTCACATTCATGGTAATGGAGATGTCACATTAATGTTTAACGAATTCTTCCTGATTTGAACAATTAGCCATTAATTCTTTTTTTTTTTAATTTTTTAATGTTTATTTTTGAGAGAGAGAGAGGGAGAGAGTGGAGGAGGGGCAGAGAGAGAGGGAGACACAGACTCTGAAGCAGGCTCCAGGTTCCCCAACATGGGGCTCCAACTCACAAACTGTGAGCCAAAGTCAGAAACTTAATTGACTGAACTACCCAGATGCCCCAGCCATTAATTCTTTGTTTAAGTTTATTTATTTATTTTGAGGGAGAGAGAGAGAGAGAGAGAGAGAGGGAGAGAGAGAATGCATGAGCAGGGGAGAGGCAGAGAGAGAGGGAGAGAGAATCCCAAGTAGGCTCTATGCTGTCACTGCAGAGCTCCACTTGGGGTTGGATCCCACGACCCTGCGATCTTGACCTGAGTCAAGATCAAGAGTTACATGCTTAACTGACTGAGCCACCCATGTGCCCTGTGCCATTAATTCTTTTAAAGTGCTCTTTCCAGCCCAAATGTCCATCAATGGATGAATGGATAAAGAAGATGTGGTATATATATATATATATATATATATATATATATATATATATATATACACACACACATACACACACACACACACACGCACACACGCACACACACATACATACATATGATGGAGTATTACTTGGCAATCAAAAAGAATGAAATCTTACCAATTGCAACTATGTGGATGGAACCAGAGGGTATTATGCTAAGCGAAATTAGTCAGTCAGAGAAAGATAAATATCATATGACTTCAATCATATGTGAAATTCAAGATACAAAACAGATGAACATAAGGGAAGGGAAGCAAAAATAATATAAAAACAAGAAGGGGGACAAAACACAAGAGACTCTTAAATACAGAGAACAAACTGAGGATTGCTGGAGGGTTGTAGGTGGGGGGATGGACTAAATGCGCAAGGGGCATTAAGGAAGACATTTGTTGGGATGAGCACTGGGTGTTAAACAGGGGATGAATCACTGGAATCATTATTGCACTATATGTTAACTAACTTGGATGTAAATAAATAAATTATAAAAAATAAAAAAAGTGCTCTTTCCAATTGGCTTAATAAATTATTGGCTAATATAGAATTCTGAACACAGGCAATATAATATTCTAAGTGGTTGAATTAGGAAGAAAAATGTGGAAAGTACTCTAAAGTTGGAAGGTAGTAGAATACTGTGAAATAGTCCATAAAAACTAAGACAAAGCCTCAGCTGCAATGATAGTTCCAAGATAGCTTCTTTAAGGAGTAGAAAATTTCCACAAACTCACAAGCTGTAGTCACATTTTATTTGTATTAGGATTATTGGATCAGAAAATGACTCATGTACATATCACTTGATAATCAGCTATAGCCAATATAAAATCCCCTGCGAAAGTAGCTGTTCAAACATTCTGGTTGAGGATTCTATTTAGGAGTAGAAAAAAAATTGAATTTTAGGAAGTCATATAAAGAGATCATTGTTTTGGGATGCCTGGGTGGCTCAGTCGGCTAAGCATCTGACTCTGGATTTTGGCTCAGGTCACAATCTCAAAGCTCATGGGATCGAGACCCATGTGGGGCTCTGTGCTGACAGGGCAGAGCCTGCTTGGGATTCTCTCTCTTCCTCTCTCTCTCTGTCCCTCCCCTGCTCATGCTCTCTTTCTCTCTCTCACTCGCTCTCTCTAAATAAATAAATAAATAAATAAATAAGTAGCGAGTGAGTGAGTGAGATATCATTGTTTTTAATGAGAAATGATGTGGTGATGATAATGCTGGACTTTATGCTTTGAATTTGGAGCGTTGTATCTGAAATTTTCAATATTATCACACTCAACAGTTTATTCAACAAGCTTTTAGTGAGTGCCTTGTGCTAGACACTGTATGTGTTAATGGGGAGATAAAAATGAATGAGGCATGATCTGTGCCCCTCAGGTCTCACAGATTAGAGGAATACAGGAATGCAGTAAAGACAAGCTACCGGTGATTTACTATATGTCACAATGACCACAAAGTGCCTACGCAGAAACGGGGCAGCCATAATCTTGGGGGGTGCAGGGGGGTGGGTGGACGAAGAAGAGGGCCACTGTGTTTGAGGCATATTGTGGCATTCTTTGCTGGTTTGGGGATGGATTTTACAGTCACTAGAATCACGTCAGTTGTGACTGTGGGCACAACCTGGGGAGCTCATGAGGACAGAACAGGTGCGGAAACCCCAGGCCAAGTTGTAGCCATCATGCAGTGCTTTCTCAAGTGAGAAAGGTTATTGACACTGCCAGAAAGAAGAACCTTTTTCATTTGTTAGACATTCAAACATTTGTACCCTGGAAGAGGTTCATTGCCTCTGCAACTTTCACTTTTGCCTCTGATGTAAACATGCCATGCTGGGCAAAAGCCTATGACTCCATTCATAGATCAAATTGTTGGCATATCTGTCATTGTGCAGACAGCATATTGGAAGGTGCTATACATACAGAAAGGGTGAGTTTATGATCTTAAATAATCTGCAGAAGGAAACGTTGGATATTCCCATATCTTTAGTTTTCTTTATGCCTTTGATTGCCTTCCTACCTAATTTTTTGAGCACTTAATACCTCCTCTCTTCCCCCTCATCTCCTTTCCCCTTAAGAGCTGGCCTTAAGTAGAAATTTGTGTTTTTACTTATTTATCAAACAGTTCAAATCTGCATGTTGAGCCAGGCACTCTTCTTTATAAAAATCAACTTACTTAGCCAACTCACAATTCTTTGGGGATGGCTACTGTTACTACCACCCCCTTTTTACAGATAAGAAAAATGCAAGGTAGAGATATTTAAAAACTTACTTGAGGACACACAACCAGAGAGCAAGCTGCAGAGCTGGGATCTGAACCCAGAGCTCCACACTCTCAACCTCCACGTGTGTGCTTAGTCTGGCCACAGTGCTAAAGTGAGGATATATTCTGTGCTGCCCACCAGCTCAGCCACTGGGTAGGCTCTTTCCTATTCACCAAGGCTTTTTCACTGCTGCTCAGAACAGGCCAAGCTCTTTACAGAAAGATGCCTTTGAAATGCAAAGGTTGACAGCTTTATTTGTGGATCCACACTGTGGTTTTTGGCTGGAGTCGGCTGGGCACCAGCTCTGTGGTAGTCAGCCTTTAAAAATGGTGTAATATTCACACTGTTTTTGTTGGATAATTGCGTGCCTTTAATTTGTGGTATTATAAACAGAGCAGTAATCTGGTTTAGGAGTATCCAGAAAGTTATTTGATATCCATTAAGTCAAGTTGCTATTTTTATTCACCTCTGTAGAGGTGAATATTATTATGGTCCAGAAAAAACAACACTGTAATATATTCTAATGGATGTCTCCTGACAGATTGGGGTGGGGGGTGGGGAACTTCTGAAGAAGGTAAGGAACAATTCTGCTTCCTTCCTTAACAGGTGAGCACAATTTTCCCTTTAAATAGTATGACAGTTTAGCTTTCTTTAGAATATGAATTTTAAAAGGAAAAAAAAAATCGTTCATGGATTTGAAACAGTGATTTTTTTTTAAAGACCTGCTTAAACCACTGCTGCCTAAAATGTTTACCTTACTCAGAAACTTCTGAGAGTTCAAGACATTTAAAAATATTAAATCATGTACAAATAATTATTTAGTAAATGTGAAGTCCCCATACAGTAACCATATGGGAAATAAGAATATTCATCATCAGTAGTTGCTTTTCATCAGTATCCTGTGATTTAAAGTTACTTATTATACACTTATAGACAAAGAATAGGTTATTTAGATAGCATCTTCCATCCAGGCATTTCAGTGGTTTGCAAACTTGAGCCTGAGTTAACTGTTCAGTCTTTGGAGATGAATCATTCCTTTTGTTTAGCCCATTGGTATAGTATTTAGATTAACTTGTAGGTTTGTATTTAACCTGACAGAATCCAAAGAGCCAGATCAGACATATGCTAGCAGTCTTTCCTGGGGCCCTGACAGAGCTACACGCAGGGAGGAGGGCTCAAGTCATTAGTTTGTGATTAATGTTTGTGGAAAGTAATATTTCTACCATTTTATGGATGGAGCAACTGAGGCACTGAGAGGTTAAGTGGCTTGCCCTTGATCACAAAGCTGTTTAGTAGTTCCAGGCAAATCAGGCACTGATGCAAGCTCACCATGATTTTGCATCCAATTCTCACCAATTTAAAATTTTGCAAGTTACAGTTCCTGTACCTGCCAGTGGGCAGGTTACAAACCGGAAGTTGAAACTAACATGAGAGAATGTTGACCATCATTTTCTCCAGGAAGGAAGCCACCAAAGTTTGCTTTGGCTAACGGAGCTGGCATGGGGGCTATCGACTCCATGGACCCAGCCCTCTTGGACTGGCTGGCTCTCTGCTGATCCCCCAAGGCTTCTGTCCATGAGGATTCAATCAGCTTCAGGGCTGCTGGCCGGGGTGGGGGGCAGGAGGACTGTAAATCTGGGAAAGCTGCAAGTATTCAGGGTCTTGAACTTTATCAGGTTTGAATGTGTGATTGTGAAAGTAAAGAGCAGAGAAATGACAGCACTCGGTAAATCAAATGTAGAGAAGATCAGGACTGTCAGAGACAAGAGAAAAACAGGCTCTGGGCACAAATGCCACTGAAAACCTGCAGGCAGGAGGAGACTTTTATGTTCCCTCCAGACTGTGCCTTCTGAAAAACAAATCTCTTTCTCTGTCACTTTATCTAGAGAACGGTGCTCTTTGTTTTGTCCCATGGATTCTCTCTTTAAGTTTTCATTATTGAAGTTTAGATCTTGTTTTAGAAGATGGGGTGCTATATGGGGGAAAAACCCCAACAACAACAGAAAGAAAATTAGTTGAAAAATGTCTGAAATGGCCTAGATTTTCCTCTATCAATAATGTGTTCCATAGCTTATGAGTGATCTTTAATATTCTATTCCTTAACAAAATATGACTGTAAATAAGTCTCCTGCATAAATAGTGATACCAAACTTAAAGGTGAAAAGTGTGAGGTGACCTAGTCAGATAACCAGGTCAATTTAATTAGTCCCCCCAACCCTTTTATCTAATGCCAGTCCACAGGTTCCCCTCCTTCATGGCCCCATCTGTTAACTCACTCCTATCTGCTGCCAGAAAGAAGGGGGGAGAGTGGGGGTGTGCTGTTGCCGACCAGGATACTTTTCTCAAGGGATGAGCCTCAAGATTACTATCTTCATCCTGGAGAAGAGCTGGAGTCTGCTGCTGGGATTTGCAAGGGAGAACAACAAGGAACGTTTCTTCTTCAAAGGAACCAAAAGCAAGTAAAGAACTATGTTTGTCTCAGCCTACACTTTCCTACCATAATGCAATAAATAAAATCCTCAGTGCTGGTACCTAGAAAAAGCCTGAGGCCTCTAATGAATGGCAAGACTCAAAGTTGAATGGGTGCTGAAAGAAGTTCTTTCTTGGAAATTAATTCGCTCCAGGGAACAGCTGGGTCACACAAGAAATTGAAATTCGGTGTGGTATATGTGAGTCTATTACAATATAGATATTGGTAATAATAGTTCACACTTAACATAGTGCTTACTATGTGCCAGGTACTCTTAGCACTTTCCATTTAAGAAATCTTTGGGGCACCTGGGTGGCTCAGTCGGTTGAGCGTCCGACTTCGGGTCAGGTCATGATCTCGCGGTCTGTGAGTTCGAGCCCCGCGTCGGGCTCTGTGCTGACAGCTCAGAGCCTGGAGCCTGTTTCAGATTCTGTGTCTCCCTCTCTCTCTGCCCCTCCCCCCACTCATGCCCTGTCTCTCTCTCTGTGTCAAAAATAAACATTAAAAAAAATTAAAAAAAAGAAAAGAAATCTTTTAATCCCCTTAAACAATCCTGTCAGGGAGTTACTTTTATCATCCTCATGTTACAGATGAGAAAACTGAGGCACAGAGAGGTTAGGCAATTTGTCCTGGTCACACAGTTAGAAAGTGGCAGAATCAAGATTCCAACCCAGGCAATTCTCTTAGTCTGTGAGCCAGAGTGACTCAGTTCTTTACAAACTCGCCGTGAAGCCTAGAAGACAATATGAGCCTGGGTAAACCCTTCTAGGGAAAGGCTCAAACACCTCCCTCCATCTTTGAAACTGTCTGTGGTACTTTGCCTAGCCGGCTCCACAGAAGTCCCAAACTTCTAGACTGTAAACACTTCAAAACTAGGAGCTAACTCTTCTAGTTCTCTTTGTGCAGTATATATACTCAGTAGTGTTGTTGGGCAAGCGCAGGAAACTGGAGGGCTGCATATGGGTAGACAACTCTCGGTCCTGATTCTCTGCATATTTGCAACATAACTGAATGCAGAGGTCATAGTTCTGGGTGGCAAATGCAGTAATTTTTTATTTTGGGGGCATTTCTCTCCCCTTTAATTGACTTAAGGAGGAGCATTAGTTACTTAGCAAATCTCCAAAAGCTTATCACCTCCTTTTCTGCTCCCTCTTAGCAACATTACCCCCTCCCCCCAACCAAGAAAAGAGAAACAGAAAGGTCTCTGAGCTGAGACAGCTCTGGGGCAGTGGCATCTGGACTCTGACCCTAGAATTGGCATTATCTGCACATCTAGTGATACCAGCAAAATTCAGGTCTTTCATGTCTAGTGTGTTGGAAATTTCTGTCTCTTTCACCTTTGGGGGAGCAGAAATGATCCCTTTCCTTCTGATGCTCTGGTTTTTCCTATCCCCCCCCACCCCCCACCCCGGAGGGGTGGCTGGATGAGGGGGAAGGATTAGATGAGGTGGATGGCTTTGGAGTTCACCTTATTTGGAGGAAGGCAATGAGAAAAGGGAGTCATCTTTAACTTCCGGGACCCAGCATGAGGTGACAGACAGAAACCGAAGATGTTAGATTGCTTTTGGAATTCAGAGTCCTGTCTCCAGCTTCACCATAGAACAGAAGGGGACAGCAGAAGATCTAAGAGGAATGAATCCCCGTTGCAGGGAAGCCAGCGCTGTCTCTCTAACCTGCCACCCCTGAAGGTTCTTAACTACCATGTTGCAAAGTGGCAGAAAAGGCTTAGGTGAGACTACAGTCCGGGGGAATGCTACATCTACTTAAGGGAAGAAGAAACGACTCAGTGCGGAGACCTCCAAAACGTGGCACCTGACTCCCCAAGCCCCCTCTTCAGTCCTGGATCAGCAAAGTGGATAGTCCTGCCTCGCTTTAGTGAAAAGGATCACCCCAGGGGCAGGGCCTCGGCCCAGCTGGCAGCCCTAGGCTTTGTGTAGTTATGCCAATAGTAATTAATAATGATAATAAACACCGCATTTCATAACCAAACCCAACCTGGGGACGACCGAGGGATTGGACCTCTGCCTCCCACCTGCACGCTCTTCATTAGCGAGTCCACACCCGCCGCATTGGCCTCAGTCTAATTCAGCTGTCCAGTTCCACCCATCGGTTCTGACCGGGGTTCCAAAGAAGGGCTGCTCCAGACAACCAGAGATCTGGAATAACATCGCCCCTCGGCAAAACCCCAGGGAGTGGGGGGTGGGAAGGTAGAATTATTCAACATCAGAAAATAATCAAAACGGGACGGTAATTCAGGCCCCAGTGAGCTCGGTTTAGTTTTTCTGGCAAGTGCAGGGTGTCTGTTTTGGGAGCCCAGCTCCGTCCGGCCTGGAGTTCCACGGACCCCGGGACCCAGGCAGCCTGGGGACCTCCACATTCCCGGTGCAGCGGACACAGGTCCCGCCGGGCCCGTGGAGGTGTGCGCCAGTGAGGCCGCGATCTCAGGGTGTCAGGGCGCAGCCAGGCCGCGGGAAGGGAGGCCGGCGCCGGGTGGAATGTCTTTATCGGGATCAGAGAGCCACAAGCTTTTCCTCCGCTTCTTTAAGCGATCACGGATAGACACCTTTCGATCTTTTGTCAGGCATCTTGGCCCTTAATAGCCAAATTTATTTGGGTTAAAGCGGCCTTGGGAGAAGCCGGGAGGGAAGATCTTTCGTCGGTCATGGGTGGCCTAGATAACAAGCTTTAAAAGAGAGAGGGAAGAAGAAAGTAAAAAGGTTAATGGATGAGGGGAGGGCTAGGAGGCGCCCAGCGTGGGGCTTTTACAGCGACCCTTCTCTGGTCGCCCGCTTATCGCGGCCCTAACTTACCCGCGGCGTATGAAGTACATTAAGTCACGTAAACAGCGCGCGGGGAGGAATGCCACCGCGGTGACCTCTCCGCGCCGCGCTGGCGGCCCGGGGCGGTGCGCGGGGGGCGGACCGGGGCTGCGGGGCGAGGGGCCGCCGGGCCGGGCCTGCAGCAGCCGCGCGCACGCCGGGACTCGGTGCCGACCGCCCTGGCCCGGCGTTGCCGCGGCAAGTTCCCAACTCCTGGTGACCAGCGGGGCGAGGGGGCGGGGAGCCGGGCGGGGAGGGGGGGGTGGGGGCGACCCGGCTTTCTAGGCTGCGCAGTTCTCGAGCTCCCGCCGCCACCACCTGACTTTCCTAAAGAGTGTTTTTGGGCTACCGAGAATTAAAGAAAAAAAAGAGAGAGAGAGAGACAACACGCCCTCTCCCACCCAAACCCGCCCTCCCCCACCCCAAACACCGCCTGGACTCTCTGGACGCGCTTGCATTGGATTGGCAGCCGCTGAGTCCGGGGGACAGGCCGCCCCAACCCGACTATTGGGGCAGGATGCTGGCTGGGGTGGGGGCACCGGGGCGACCCGTGTCCTTCGTCAAAAGCGTCCCAGGGACAGCAAGAAATACGGTAACGGCGACAAGGCCCCAGAGATCTTTTTTAAAACTCTCAAGTTAAAACTACGTTTTAAATCAGAAATTGTATTCTTTCTTTCCGAAACCTCGCTGGAGCAGCCGGGAGCTTTGTGAACTGACAACTTATTGAGCTTAAGGTTTCGGGGGGCGGGTAAAGGCGTGTCGTTTCTCGGGTCCTCACCCGGGTCTCGCGCTCCTCTGGAAACAGAGCACCACTGGGTTCCCAAACACCCCTTCGCATTTGGCAGCAAAGCCTCCGCCCCCTGCCCAATTGGCTGCCGGATTCCAGCTGGATTCGAATCGCAAATAGTAGTGTGGCGCAGCCCAAATAAATCAGCCCTGGGGACAGGTCGCATTTCGGAGCCAGCACCTCTCCGAGGGCGAGGAGGGCGGCTTGAGGACGGAAGGCTCACTCGAGAGGGGCCCCTCCTCGAGTCTAAATAGTCCAGGGAGAAATAATTTCGTTTCAGTTTAGTAAATCTCCTCAAAAAGGAGTCAGACGGAAGGAAAAGGAAAGGAAAAAGATAAAGAAAAAACCGCGAAGAGAATAGAACTTCTAGCAGCCTATTCACTGGGGAATTATGGGGGACTTCTCCAGCTCTCGGGTTCCTCCCTAGTTTGGGGTGCACTTCTTCCCTCCGCATCCCTATTCTGCCCTCCTTTCTGGACCAGCTGGTGTGCTCAAAGGAAGCGCGGGACCCAGGGTCCCTTAGGGGTGGCTTTGAAAATGTGCCACTACTTCCGGGGGTGTTTTCCCCAGGGCCAAATCCAATGCATTGGGGAAATGGTAAACTGGATGGGGTCAGGCAGCCTTAGCTTGTTGTCTGGATAAACTCTACGGGTTAAACGGTTTTGTTTTATTTTTAAGCGAACTGAAAAGAAAAAAAAAAGAAAAACCATTTTACTACCCCTTGTCTCCTTTAGTTGGAAAACCAGTCTAAAAAAAATTGTGACCGTGCAAAGGAGCAAATTGCAACTGCCCACCCTTGTTTTAGGCAATGTTAAAAAGAGATTGGGAATCTGGAAGGTAAAATCCCGGGCGCCTTCTCGAGCCCTTTGAAACCGCACGTTGTGGGGTCGGTCACGGTCTGTACCGCTGCTCACCTCTGTCCCAGCGGTGTCAGGGCCGGTGCACCCTCGTACAGCTGCTGCGGAGCTGCGGGGAAAGCACGTCCCTGGGGGCTTAGCTATTGTCCAAGGAAACTCAGACACCTTCATACTTCCTAATATAAAGAAACACACACAACAGGAATCAGGTTCGGGTCTGGGTCTTCTCAGGGCTCAGGCTTGGAGGCCATTCACATCCTGGAATCTAATTAGCCAGAGGATTTTTAAAAACTCGTCCGCATTAGAAATCACCTCACTGAGATATGAATTAAGAAAAAAAAAAAAACCCTTTGCTTTTAAGAGTAAAACTGAGAAGCACTTGACAACAGTTGGCCCCGAAGAAAATCAAATGTCCACAACGTTTCTGTAACTGCTTACAAATGAGCTTCTGAAAAAACTGAGTCTGTTAAAAACTTGGTCGGAAACTCATGAAAAACCCAAAAGAAAGTAGCTTTCAGCCCTGGTCGGAGTTAAGTGGCAGGCGGACGCCAGGTCAGCTCTTCTGCCAGTCCCATTCGATCGAACTCAGGTTAAAATTTAAAGCCCCTGAATCCTGCTCCGGTCGCCGATCTCTGTTCCAGAGTTTTCTACCTTCACTGGTTCCGATTGTGGCCACATTGAAACTGGGAACCGCCACAGTGATTGGGGGAAGCAAAGAGGAATGTAATAAAAGTGACTAAATTGGATGAGAACGGTTTATGGACCGTCTTAGCAGCAATTTAAAAGTCAGAAGTGTTTAGCAGCAATTTACAACGAAGAACGGAAAAAAAATTAAAAAAAGAACTCTCTTCGACTTCCTCGATTCGGCGACCTCCTCCCCCTCATTGCCAGGGTCTGTCCCCTTCTCTCCCTACAATACACAGGTTCACAGCTCACTATTATAGTGAGGAAACATACTTTCAGCGACTCAGTCTCACGATCTCTCTAAACCATATTTTACAATGTCCCTACCTACCCCGGTTCAACTCTCTTAGTCTTGTCTTCCTTTTCCAACTGGAAAAACACAATATTAAAAAGAGAGAGAGAGAGAGAGAGCGAGAGCGAGAGAGAGCCCAAATGCTTTCAGGGAGACTGACCTTTAGAAAATCATTTACTTCGATTTACCTGGAAAAAAAATTGTAAAATCCATTCTCACAAAGCAACTCCTCCTGCCCTAGTTAAAATTCTCTCTCCGCGGCCTTCTGGGGTCACGTCTGTCGGAAGAAATGTTTTTGTGCGCTAAAGGGAGCGAGACATATATCACAGCTCCTGCGGACCAACCTGCGGCCGCGCGCCTCGCTGCTGACAGATCGGCGCTGATAACCCTGCGACGTTCATTTCCAGTCCCTTTGCCGGCTCAGGACCGTATCAGTTTGTACACAGTTGTGATAACCATTTGGAGGGAGCGAAGAAGGGGTGTGTATGTGAGGGTGGGGGTGGGGAAGCGGTACTTCCCGCTGGGTCCAGGGAAGTTGGCCCCCCTCCCCCTTTCCAATGACTTATCCAATACTTACCTGAAATTCTCCAGGATAAGCTCAGAGCAAACGGGACACCAAAACTTGGAGAGCATCTTGGGGCGCGACTGGGGTGGAAGCCCTTTTTTCCATCACGCGCACCTTCAGGGACTAGCCTTTAAGTACACCAGGACCCCGAATCAAAAGGTTTTTCCCAAAGGTTAGCTGGTGAGTGCAGACGTGAACTCCCGAAACCTCCTAGGAATTTATGGTCTGTTTCTAAAAAGCAGGGTAGAGATAAGAAGCTGGGCACTGGAGTTCCTTCTTTTCCATATATTTGGATCCTCGATCCCCGGTGGCCACCACGACCCGAGCCCCAGGGTCTCGAGAAGAGGTCGGGGAAAGTTTAAGGTCAGTCCCATACAGCTGCAGAACAACAAAAACTCTTCTAACGTGGACAAAAGAGCGGGGCAGGCCCGAAGAGCAAAGCACTTTCCCCCTCATTCTGGGGGGCACGTTGACCCGAAAGCTGGCGCATCCCTCCCGCCGCGGTGGCAGCGCGGGGCTTTGCACAGCCACTGCTCCCCCCACCCGCCCCCGTGAGTGCGTGTGTAACTGGGGGCGGAGGAAAGTGCTGCGCCGCCGGATGGGTGTGGGTCGCCAGCCAGGTCAAGCGTTCCTCCACCTCCGCCCCTCCCCGGGCGTCCCAGGGCTCTGCGCCCCCTCGAAGGGCTCGCCCCCACTCCCGGGAAGGTACTCTGGGCTCGGCCCACAACCGCAGGCTGAGCGGCGCTCATTGTCTGCCCTGGCGGCGCGTTCCCCTCCCCCCGCCGCCCGCGGTCCCCTCCCCACCCTCTTTTCTCTCCTCCCCTCACTCCCTCCTCCTCCTCCTCCTCTTCACCTCCAGCGCCCAGCTGCTCGCGCAGCGCAGTTCCGACCCACAGCCTGGCACCCTTCGGCGAGCGCTGTTTGTTTAAGGCTCGGTGAGTCCAATCAGGAGCGCAGGCTGCAGTTTTCCGGCAGAGCAGTAAGAGGCGCCTCCTCTCTCCTTTTTATTCACCAGCAGCGCCGGACAGACCCCGGACTCGCGCTTGCCTGCCGGCGCCCTCAGCCTCTCTCCGCGCTCAAGAGCGGTCTCCGCGGTGGCGGTTCTCCATGCGCAGCGCGCACCCGAGGTTCGGCTGCTTCCTCTCTTGCTCGGGCTCCCCTCTTTCCTCTCCCTACACCCCACCCGTCACGGGCCCTTCAGCCCCGGACTCTCCGGCCCTCTGCGGGCCGCGGTCGGCTCTGAGGGTGTCTTCCTTCTCCTGTCGCGGCCGACTGTAGCGGCTCCCAGGTTCCTGGGACACCGCGGACCAACTTCTGCTGTCTCTTCCTCTCCCTGAAGCGCTTATCTGCGCACAGCCTTATCTCCGAGTTATCTGGCGCAAAGGGGCGGGAGCCGGCAGTCAGGCGAGCAGAGAGACTTCTTTCTTGCTATCTGGCCCGGGTCTGTGTGTGGGCATTAATGTTAGTATGGTTATCTCCGATGAGACGAAGCGATTTGGAAAAGTAGCTCCGAGGAGGCCCTCCCGGCTGCAGTTCGCCTCCCTTCCCCACTCCCTCCGAGTCTCCCCGTCTTTCTTGCTGCTCTCCCCTTTGGGGTGGCCTCGGCTCCGGGGCGGTCTCACACGCACCCCCCCCCCCCCCAACCCTGCATTTCCCCCTCCTCTGTGCTCCGCTCCACCCCGCTACGTCCGATTCCGGAACGGTCTGGCCTTTCCGCGGTTGGGGATGACCACAGGGTGGGAGGGGGTGGCTCAGCCGGCGTGAGCGCACGCGCTGGTGGTGCAAACTCGAGCCGTGTCTAAGGTGTGCGGCGCCACGGGGACTAGTGTTGGGCGTGAGACTCGGGCCCCGCGGGCAGCCAGCAGTGCCTGGGCCCGGAAGGTCAGAGACTGTCGTCTCCGCCCCGGCGCCCCACCTTCCCTGGGCTGAATTGCGCTTCTCTCTGGAGCTCGCACTGCGTCCCATCAAGCGTAGTCGGGGAAGCTCCGGGAAAGCCAGTGTGGGAGAACGCGGCGGTTTCGTTTTCGGGGACAGGTTGCCTTCCTTACGCTAACGATTTTCACGCGGGTAGACCTCACGCTGAGGTATTCCGGGCTAGGGGCACGTGTAGCGAGGCGGGACAAGGCAGCGCCGACCAGCACAACTACTTTAAAAGTTCTTTTGTGTGTCATCGGCCGAGAGGGAACCACTTTGGGGCGGAAGGGAAACCTCCGCCAGGCTTCTCGTCACCCCTGGGATCTAGCGCGCCGCAGATGAAGGATGCTGCGGAGAGGGTGGGCGGGAGGACGAGGGGACCCAAGTAGTGCAGGCAAGGGAGGGCGGATATCCCGGTCCTGGGAGGACCCGGCGGAGACTGCCCAGGCTCCGTTCCCCTCTCCTTCCCCAAACCCCGCGCCCAGGGCAGAAACGGGATGTTTGAGAAATCTCATTAGCTAGAAAAGGCAGTGGAGTGAGATGTGTGGCCTGCGCGTTTGTAACCCTTTTTGATTTCTCCTCCCGTCCCTGCCTCCCCTCACCCCGCCTCAGGAACTAGAAGTTAGCTTGGAGAGGCGCCGGACCGTGGATGGCCTTGACTGACGGCGGCTGGTGCCTGCCGAAGCGCTTCGGGGCCGCGGCTGCCGACGCCAGCGACTCCGGAGCCTTTCCAGCGCGGGAGCCCTCCACGCCGCCTTCCCCCATCTCCTCTTCTTCCTCCTCCTGCTGCTCCCGGGGTGGGGAGCGTGGCCCCGGCGGCGCCAGCAACTGCAGGACGCCTCAGCTCGATACGGAGGCAGCGGCGGGACCCCCGGCCCGCTCGCTGCTGCTCAGCCCATACGCCTCGCATCCCTTCGGGGCTCCCCACGGACCTTCGGCGCCCGGGGTCGCAGGCCCCGGGAGCGCCCTGTCGAGCTGGGAGGACCTACTGCTCTTCACTGACCTCGACCAGGCCGCGACAGCCAGCAAGCTGCTGTGGTCCAGCCGCGGCGCCAAGCTGAGCCCCTTCGCCCCCGAGCAGCCCGAGGAGATGTACCAGACCCTCGCCGCCCTCTCCAGCCAGGGGCCGGCCGCTTACGACGGCGCGCCCGGCGGCTTCGTGCACTCGGCAGCCGCCGCCGCAGCGGCCGCGGCCGCGGCCAGCTCCCCAGTCTACGTGCCCACCACCCGCGTAGGCTCCATGCTACCGGGCCTGCCGTACCTGCAGGGGGCGGGCAGCGGGCCCGCCAACCACGCGGGCGGCGCCGGCGCGCACCCCGGCTGGCCTCAGGCCTCGGCCGACAGCCCCCCGTACGGCAGCGCGGGCGGCGCGGCCGGCGGTGGGGCCGCAGGGCCCGGCAGCGCCGGCTCGGCAGCAGCGCACGTCTCTGCGCGCTTCCCCTACTCGCCCAGCCCGCCCGTGGCCAACGGCGCGGCGCGGGACCCCGGGGGCTACGCGGCGGCGGGTGGCGGTGGCGCTGGCGGCGTGGGCGGCGGCGGCGGCGGCAGCCTGGCTGCCATGGGCGGCCGCGAGCACCAGTACAGCTCGCTGTCGGCCGCGCGGCCGCTGAACGGGACCTACCACCATCACCATCACCACCACCCGAACCCCTACTCGCCCTACGTGGGTGCGCCGCTGACTCCCGCCTGGCCCGCAGGACCCTTCGAGACCCCAGTCCTGCACAGCCTGCAGAGCCGTGCCGGAGCCCCGCTCCCGGTCCCGCGGGGCCCCAGTGCAGGTAAGAGGCGCGCCGCAGCCCGGGGGCCTGAAGCGCTGGGGCCTGTGGGGGGTGTGGAGCAGCTGGTTGACTTGGGCCTTGTTTTTAGAGCTCTTCTGTCTGGGTGCCTAGAGGTCCGCCTGGCCCCAGGCCGGATTTGCAGAACTTTGGCAGGGCCACCCAGAGTCTGGCAGTGTTGATGAGGTGCTTCTATTTTGCGGATTGTTTCACTTGCTTTCCACGAAGGAGACAAGGTGCGCGTATTCATCTCAGTGCCTTGGAGAAACTCGAGGGACTTTAACAGTGAATGGGGTGGGCAACTGGAGAAAAAAAGCCAGGGAAGGAACTGACAGGGCCTGAGATCTGTCACAGACCCTAATTTGCCTAAATGGGAGAATGAGACTCTACTGGGGTGGGTAAGTTTAGGGGAGTGTTGGGCTCTTGATTCACCCTCTCCTAAAACACAGTCTCACCCAGTTCAGCTCTCCAGAGGGGAGGAACTGTGTTTTCCTCAAGGAGAGTATTTAAGAGCCCCACAGTGGAAAAGGACCTAAGGACCAAGTTGGCTTCCCCTTCAGTGGGAGGGAGAAAAGAGGGGGGATACCTGGGCTGGTCAGCCTTCTGACTATCCCGAGGGAAAGCTGGTGGAGGGGCCCTTTGGTTGGACATCACCTGGGCGGCGGTGTCTGGGGCTGCTGCCCCTGTCTGCCCCTGCCAGGCTGGGACCCAGGGATCCTGGCACTCCCACATCTGTTTTTCCTCCAGAGTTCAGCCTACCGATTTTTCACCAGTTTTCCATGCCACCCATACTTTCATTCCAATGTCTGGGGGCAATTTTGGGTGAACTGGGAAAACACAGTTGTAAAAATACCTGGAAACACCCCATTTTGAAAAGTTTTCTGCTCAAGCAGAGGAGGTTATGAACTGTGTTAACCTGGCCTGACCACTCTGGCTTCTGTTCTCAGCTGCTGCAGTGTTCTGGGTACCTTGTGGTGCTTTTACAGGTCTCTCGCTTTGTGTTTAACCCATTTGATAAACTGACAGACTCCTAAGACAAAACTTTTTTTTGGGTAGGGGGGGCTGTTGTTTGTTTGAGGCGAGGTGTGGGAGTCACTGAGGTGGCAAAGAGGCAGGAGGCATGTCAGCTTCAATTATCCTAACTGGTGTCCTCACACCCTAGGTCTGGGCTTTTCCTGGGAGCCTCAGTGCTCGGTTTTGGGACAAGTCTTCTGGGGCCCCTACTTAGTTAGGATCAACTGAGGAATTGCCAACCTTGTACTCAAAAGACACACTGGAAATGGCAGTGGCCTGAAAGTGAAGGATCTGACTTGAATAGCCCTCCTGGTAACACTGGGAGGGGGCAATGGATTATTTGGTAACAAGCCCTCCCTCTCTTTCTCTACCTCTTCTAAGACTCTGGTCTCAAAATTCCCTCTGCTTTCCTCTGGGAAGCTGGCCCTGGAGACTGTCTTCACTGCGGTGTAGAGTGGGTAGGGAGGGCCCTGTTGAGTATAGACTTGAGACAGAGCGCTGTCACCCTTTCTGTGGCACAGGAACCCTTGGCTGGCTCCCTGGCTGGAGCTGAGAGACTGGGAGGTGAGGAATCTTCAAAGCAAGGGAAGGGGGGTGGTGGTTAGGGTGAGGCTTTTGTCAGTCGGGAATCCAGCAAGGAATCCAAAAGAGTGTGTAGGGTTGGGTCGGGGCAACGCAGTGGGAGCTGGATCCTGCAGCTCTACTTATCTCCTGACACACGTTAGTGTAGTCTCCATGCCCCTCTTCCCCTAGTCTTCCAGCATTTCACAGGACAGAAAGAGAAGTAGCCCAAAAGTCATAATTGGAGTCATTGGATGTTTTAAAGAAACTTATTTTGTATAGAAAAGCTTTTCAGAGGCAGTAAGGTGCAATAGTAGGCGAGTTACAAATTTCATTTTAAACCTAGCTTATCCTTTCACTAACTTTCACTAACAACAACCCAAAACTAGGAAGGGCTTGGGAACACCCAGCTTCTGCATAGAGTCTTTTAAGTCAGGAAGCTACTGAGAATCAGCCAGTCTGGGGTTGGGGGAGGCAAAAGACCTCTAATTTCGGTTGTCTTCACAGGTGTTCTCTTGCTACAGAAACCTTGACCTCCAAAACCTCTCCTCCCAGCTTCCTAGCTAGATTCCCTGCCTCTCCGCTTCGATTTTTTTCTTTTTTTAAACAGACCATTTTTGAAGGCACTCTTTAATAGATTTAGGCAGACAGCAGGGCTAAACCTTAGCGCGGAGCTCTCTCTACCTACACAGTGTGGAGGCCTCTGGGAACGTGCTCCATATACCTCTCCCTGATTTTGATGGTGAGTAGGTGGTAGGGAGTCCTGGGGGGAGTCCTCACAGCGCTACAGTCCTGGAGCCCAGCGCCCTCCTCAGCTCCCGAATTGTGTTCCATTATTTTCAGGGTCCTGCGACGGCATTCACTGGCTGTGCCCCTCTCCCCACAGCCTTTTTCTCCCCAGGGGATCCCAAGTCATCGTATTGGGAGACAATAATGAATTGTGGGGGTGAGGGTAGATGGAGA
The DNA here is from genome assembly GCF_018350195.1 of Panthera tigris. NCBI lineage: Eukaryota > Metazoa > Chordata > Mammalia > Carnivora > Felidae > Panthera > Panthera tigris. The sequence continues at coordinate 44,756,748 of NC_056671.1, forward strand.
AACTGATGAATGAATGTCTAGCACAATCAAGATTTTGTAATTGTTAAAAAAAAAGTTTTCTTATTTTAGTCAAAGGATTGTAGCTGCTGGGTAAGCGGTAGGGAGAAAATGGGAGCTGTAGATTTGATTTAATTAAAAATAAACAAACTTTGGAAATTTTATTTATCCAAAGTGGACTTTAAGTTTTGTCTTTGGGTTTTCAGATGACTAAAGAGATTTACCTGGAGTGTTCACGCTGTCTTCTGGGAGTCTTTATTGTTTCCAGCCTGGGGGAAGGAGGCCAGGCATAGGGCTGGGTTCTCCAGGGAATGCCCCACTCCTCTATCGAGAGGGTCTCTGATAGGTAACATTTTAAAGTCAACAACTAAGACAAATACCTTGTTTAACTTCAGTGTCCTTGAAGTCCTGAGCATTTTACTGATTACCGTAGTCAATAGTGGCTTTTAGGGCGGAGAAGAATAAATCTTTGTGATGTGTTGTAAGTTGCTGTATCCCCATGACAACTTTGAACTCCAGTTATGTAGGATGCTAGTTTCTTTTAAACTTATTTCTTGAGGAGGAAGGAGACTTGTTTTGTAGGGTAAATAGTATTAATGGAATTAAAAACTATTCATGCCAAAGACACATTTAAATATCTTTACAAGTAGAGTGGTAGAAACAAGCTGTAAACTGCTTGGGAATGAGAAGGAATAGAAGGGTTTGCTAGCACACAACTTCAAATAAAACTTTAAAATGTAATGCTTATTTATTTTAAAAATTGATTCAGAAATGCTTCTTAAAGAAAACCAAATTCGGACATTTAAATCCTCTATAAATAACCCTAAACAGAAGGATATTTTTATTTTTTACAGTCTATTTTAAAAGTACTTATTTAATTAATAAGTACCTATCTTATTTTATTTGTCTTTTGTACCTATCTCATTTTAGATCGTGCTTATACATTCATAGTTAATCAATTTTTTTCATAATCAATTTAAGCAGATGTAATAAATGCTACAACCATTTATTTTCAAGATTTTTTTTTTTTTTGGTTATGAACAGGTTTAGGTTAGTTGTAAACACCAGAAACCACCCAAATAGCAAAATGACATAAACACAATTTAGATAGATTGCATGAATTGAAGTTTTAGTGTAGGAAAATAGGAAACAGTTTTATTTAGCACTGAAATGGTTTTAATGATGTTTGAATCAGTAAAATAGCAATCATTTGTAGAAATTTTGCAGATAGAAGCAGTTAGACCCACGTGGAAGTCAGAATGTTTTAGTGTTCGGTCCTTGTGGCATGAACATAAAACTTAACATTTATCTCTGTGTGTTAATGTTGGTGTCTTTTTTTCCCCTTAGGAGACCTGAGTCACTTTCTAATCGATAAAGTGCTCAAGAACAGTATTTCTCAATTCACTTGTCTTTTTTTTTTTTTTTTTAAGAAAAGGAAGGGGGCAGATATAGTAAATACTTTAAATAAAAGTGACTTGGGATTTATAGAAATAAAAAAATTATTTGGGCCCTACTCTGTCCCAGGATATTTGTGGGTTGCTGCAGGGGTCAGTGATCCGTGTTGATATTGTATGGCTTGCTCAGTTTTGATAAGTGGCACACTGTAATTAAGATAGATTTCAGTTTTGAAACGCTTGGGAACAGCCCAAAAGGAGGGGTCAGGGGACCCAAAGTGACTTCCCCACAGCTCATCTCAATTCCGAGGTCCTTGGAGACAGAAGGAGGATGATTGGGACTCAGCCTTCAGCACCATATCCTCCTGCTCCTTTCCTGGGGTTTTACTGGTCACTCCCAGGGCTGCAGAAGTATTGTACAAATGCTGAACCAGAGCAATAGTGACCACAGCCGGCTCCTGGCTTGGCTGCGGAGCAGAAAGATCCGTGGGGAAGGGCGCGGGCGGGGAGGCGGGCAGCGCGTCGCCAGCACGCGGCCAGGGGTACCGGGGGTCTTCCGGGGGGGCCCGGGGAGGGCAGGGAGCAGCGCGACCTCACCCAGCCTCTTGTCCCCGCTCTCGTCGCAGACCTGCTGGAGGACCTGCCTGAAAGCCGTGAGTGCGTGAACTGCGGCTCCATCCAGACGCCGCTATGGCGGCGGGACGGTACCGGCCACTACCTGTGCAACGCCTGCGGCCTCTACAGCAAGATGAACGGCCTCAGCCGGCCCCTCATCAAGCCGCAGAAGCGCGTGGTGAGTGTGAGCGCCGCCCTCCCCTGCGGCCGGGCCCCGAGCGGCGCTCCTCCAGCAGCCCGGGCGCTTCCGGCTCGCCCCGGGCGCCCCCCGCGGGAACAGGTGCGGCGCGGCCCGGGGCCACCAGGGTCTGCAGGAGCGCGGGAACCCAGCTGTCCCCTTCCTTCCTCGGCCACTTGAGCGCTCGCCCGCGCGCGCCCGAGTGGAGGTCGTCCCGAAACCAGCGTCTGGGGAACGAAGACAGCCTTTCCCCACATTTACACCTAGGAAATGATGTCTGTAAAAGGGGGAGGGGGAAGGTGTAGGGAGCTACCATTTTCAAAATATACAAAAGTCAATATTTATATAAATCTAGATGTACTTGTAAATGCCCTAGAATATTTTGGAGGGAGACACAAGAAATTGGTCATGACGGTAACCTCTGAGTATACCGACCCAGGTCAGATGAAGATCTTTTTCTCTGTGTACTCTTTGGTGTGGTTTGGATTTTATTATGGAAAACTGTGTTGGTTTATACCCCCTCACCCTCCATAGAACATGACAACCGCAAAATCCACATTCCCTTACTCTCCACAGCCTCGTCCTGGGTTCCTTTGATTTTGTTCCTTATACCTTTGGGTCCCTTCTACCTCTTCTGGGAGTGAGACAGATTTTAGCCCCCATTTCCATCCCTCTTTTGGATTGTCTTTGAGTTTGATGAAAATTTAACCTTAGTTATTTTGAAATCTGGCTGTTCAGAAAACTACATAGAACTTGAGAGAAAAATGCAGTCATGTTCTTCTCAAGTTGGGGATTTTCACCAATCCAAACACATTTTTAACTATGTTTTAAATTATGGGAATTCTGATTTTCTTCAGGGAAAAATCCATTGTTAGGTGTGGTTTTAGGAGAGGGCATTTACTGCCGTAGTGATTAGAGAGAATAAATGAAAATGTTCACAGGCCCCACTGTAAGGCTAACATTTGTTTAACCAAGCACTCAGGCTCTTAATACCTTTTAAAGTAAAATATTTTACAGTGAGATGCCAGACGTCTTAAGTATCCAAGTAATTTATTTAATTGTTATACTCTAATTAGCAGGAACAAATGCTACACATGTTGTTTGTGTTAAATAGATTAGGGTGAAATTGCATCACAATGGAAGTCTGACACCTTAAAGAGAAGCAATTAGTTTTATGGTTGTTTTGTTTTTAATGCATTTAAAATAAAGTGGCTGAGGTTAATTTAACGTGCGTATGTGCCTTAAACTTGTTATATAGCCTCCCGCAGCTTAACAATCGTCTTCAAAGGGCATCCTCAACTTCAGCGTCTGACTCCCTATGGTTTTCATTTCTTACGTATCATATTCAAAAAAGAAAAATGAGTGGTCAGAAAATATTCCAGGGAAGTTCCCTGTTTCCGTGTATGAACAGTGAAACTGATTTTTTTTTTTTTGAAAGGCACACTGAGCTGAATACTAGCTGAGTTCAGCAAGACGACATTTTCTTGAGATTGAAGGAAATACTGATAGAATAGTAGCCTTTTGGGTTCTAGTTGCATTCTAAATTTGATATAGTAACATCCGTATTTAGATTGTGCCATTTTGCATACTTACTGGTAAAAATAACTGTTAGCAGAAAAGAGTTTTTAACATCTCTGAATCTGTTAGTTTTCCTTCTGTGTGGCAGGTGTTTTGGCAGTGACCAAGGTCAGCCATTGTGCTTTGTAAATGGGTTATAAATGATACCAATGGAAGGGCGTGTTCATCAATTAGTTCTCGTGAGTTTCTTATTTATGGTTTTGATGGATCTAGCTTAGTTCTCAGAATGTTGAACCCAAGTTTGTTTAGCCAGCAGTACAGAACCAATCACTGTGAATTTGAACTTGTAATATATTGCAAAATAAGAGATTTATGGTGTAACTTGAATTCCTTGTCAGTGATGAATATAACTGAGATCATTTGTTACAAGGACCTTTTATAACCCATTCACCTTCATTTCACATGTTTATGGAGACTGGCTTCACTTATGATTTGCAGTTGACAGTCATAAAGTTCTTTGTTATAATGGCAAATTCTGATAACAAGTTTACTTCACGTTGGCTTCAAATTCCACTGGAAACTGTCATAAATGACCTGTTTATAAAATGAACCTTCTTGTCCTTTGTTTAATGATTTCACATTTACACAGAGAAAGCAGTGCTCTCCTAGGAAATTATTTTATTTTAACCATAAAAGAAAAAAGAAAAAAAAACCCGATGCATAAGATTTTCTGTGTTTTTATTGTTTTAGCAAAGCAATTCCCCAAATAGTTTGCCTGTCAGCCAAGCATATTCATTTCAACCAAAAGTCAAATCTATTTTTTCTTAGCACTGACTTCTTAAAAATGTTGTAGCGCTAAGAGGCTTACTACCAGTGTCTCTTTGTTTTTATGACTTGTCTATAAAGAATAATGTGAAAGTGATACAATAGGATGTGAATTGTAAATGGAAAATTCAGTTTTATCTTTTAAATTTGCCAGCAAAGGATTTGAAAAATCTGTCCTTTCATCTGAATATCCAGTACACCCTCAATTCATATTTTTGTTATACATTCTTTAAAACTATTCCTTTGTGAAATTAATCTATGTAGCTAACTTCCCAAATTCTGTTAACTTTCAACTTATTTTGGTCCTTGGATTTTTCCTCAGCTTGTTTACTGAAGTCATGGCACTGTTTTTTAGTTGCCTCTCTAGGTAATTCAATAACAAATTTAGATTTTGGCATTTTGGAGAGTAACTTTTACTAGCTTAAATCATCTCTTTATAACTTACACATAATAATTTAGACGAGATGAATTCCCTTTAAAGATATTATAGGCATAAAGGGAACATGGAAATCAGAATGACAGTGCCCTTTCTGATAATACCATTTAATCCTTTGTATGAACAAAAGTTGGGTATCGTACTGATAGGGTGAAGAAAATATATCCCTATCACTGTATGTAAGGTAATGCCAGCATTAAAACAATGCCATCAAATTTGCTTATCCTTTGTAAAATGAATAATACAAAAGCTCAGCAGTCAACCGTGATAATTATAAGACATGTATTAAAATATATTTCTTTATAAAAATATCGTACACTTTCCAAGATCCGTTCCTATCAGTATGACGTATATAGGCCCTTCTAAAGTTTTTGGGTTATTTCTCTGGATTTATCTGAGAAATAGAGTGGTTATCTCTAGTTTCCAGGTGAAGTGGAGACTGCACAAAGCCACTTAAGAACACTGGCAGGCATTTGTGATTTGTGATTGCATTTCATGACTTCTATCTCAGACCTCTGACAACAGTGAGCACAGTTATTGGCCAACATTGTGACTTCGTTCTGGTTATTCTATCATCTACGCTAATATGCTGGAGCAAACCAAACACACACATGGGATGGAGCACTGCACCTGAAACTCCAGTTTCTTGGTCCAGAAAGGTCAATCTAATTACCCTTCAAATTCTTTTCCCTAGGGACCTTTGATTTATAATAAAGTACATGCTTGTTGATGACAGGGACACGCTGCATGGACGTACGTAGCATATACATAAAATCACTTATATCTGTGCACTTACTGTCTTGTGCTACTTTTTAGCCTTCCTCCCGGCGGCTTGGATTGTCCTGTGCCAACTGCCACACCACAACCACCACTTTGTGGCGCAGAAATGCTGAGGGCGAACCTGTGTGCAATGCTTGTGGACTCTACATGAAGCTCCATGGGGTATGCCGCGTATCCTGCTCATGTGTATACGTGTTTAGGGTCTTATTTGTACATGGTTTTAGTCAAGAAAAAAATCAGCCAAGGAGAGGGGATGAAAATGAAAAATCTGATTTCCTATGTACATGTTTTTGAATTTAGGATGTTATTAATTATAATATAAACTATTATCTCATATACTAGTAAGAAACAAAAAAAATACTGCCAATTGAACTGTCACATACATCCATTGTAAGACATCCCAATTTTAGAAATACTAAAATGTGAAAAATGTGCATTTTAGAGTCGACAACATGGTAGTAACCTTTTTAAAAAACTGTATATTCAGAGGAAAAAAAGGCATGGAACCAACTAGAAATGCACAATAACTATATCTTTGACATTTGGGGAATGCAGCAAGTACATTTATGCAAAGGAGCAATAATATATTTGATAGTTATAGTTAGCAACATTCTGTTACTCATTTTAAGCATAGCACAAAATATTATAAACACATTAATCTTAAAAAGGAAATTAACCTTGTATGTGTAGGAGGGAGAGAACACATGATCTCTTTGAAATAAAAATATGTACTTCTTGGTTTTACTCTGTAATTGAAGCTGTTTAAAACAATAAACAGTGAGTTGAGGGAATAAATTTTCCCTGGCAAATAACCCCATTCTCTCTGAGGGAATCTGCATTTGATCGGGAAAGTGTAGCCTTTGTCCAGGTTGGAATCTGTTGCGCATGTATCAAAATTGGACTGAAATTCATGCCAGCTTCTTTTATAAATGAGGGCTTTCAGGACCGATGTTGAGTCTTTAGTTAAAAGTTGTGTTTTCTTCCATATAATGTTAAACTTAAGGCCTATATGAACATTTTTTTTAGGTGCCTCGACCGCTTGCTATGAAAAAAGAGGGAATTCAAACCAGGAAAAGAAAACCTAAGAACATAAATAAGTCAAAAGCTTGCTCTGGTAAATACAGTAAAATGCTATTTGATTGTAAAGCATCTGCTAACTTGAACAGCAGAGTATGTGTGTGTTTATGAGGTTAATTTTGATTTGCAGGTAGTAGCAATAATTCTGTTCCTATGACTCCAACTTCCACCTCTTCTAACTCAGATGACTGCAGCAAAAACACTTCCCCTACAACACAACCGACATCCTCAGGGGTAAGTGTTAAAGCAGTATATAGACTCATTCTAAGCTAGGGGGTTGCGCTTGCTCTCTAGTCTATTATCTCAAATTTTATCTTATCTGGTAGTACAATAATCTAAACCAACAGTTCGGTTTAGTTAGCTGATACCTAAGAATAGTTTTTAGAGGAGATTACATTTGAATGTCAACAGAATGACAAACGCAAGTACTTTACAAACCTCTTAATTAAGATCTATATCATTTTTTATGGTTAAATTAACCCAAGTAAAAGCAAGAAGTTTTGAAGTGCTTTCCAGAGTTTTAGTTGCAGGTTTCTATCTGAGCTGCCATATATATGTATTTCTAACGTAGACCAGGAGAACTAGGAGTCAGAGGTTTTATAGATCTCAGTGCCCATGGCACTTAAATTGCTTTTGCTTATCATAGAGAGACTCCCATCTTTTTTCCCTTATCTCTTCTCTTCCTCCCCCCGCTTTTCTTTTTTAATAAAATCATTTACCCCAAGAAAAGTTCATCACAGTTTGTGCTGTGCTGCTATATTCACCGATCTTCCTTTATCCACTGCCCTCCTGCCTTGCCTTCTTCTAACTCACCTTCAGGGCACCCAGGCTCATTTCAGCCTTGCCGCAAGTCAGGGAGCAATTCTGGTTGTGAGTAATTCCTGCTCTTGAGGGTAGAGATGCAAGGGTCTTCGCGAAGATCACAGTTTCTGTAAAGCTGTGACCGGAAACTCCGTTTTTCTCAACTGCCGAGCACCTAGTGTTTCCCACATTTACCCAGTGTTTCCCACATTTACCCAGAATGCTCTTTAAAAATGACCAGGCCTCACTCTAGACCACAGCGGGTGAGGTCTGGGCTGCAGGACTGTGGCAGTGAGCGTGCCTCGGTGATTTTAAGGATTACACCGAGACTAGTTTAAGTCAAAACACGAGCATTAAAATCCCTGTTTACTTAGTAATTGTTTTTCACATTTAGCTTTGCCCTGTTTGGGGTCCTTTGAAATGCTACAGATTCCTGGGCCCCACCCTGGATTTTCTGAGTCAGAGTCTCTGGGGGTGGGGCTTGGAAAGTTGTGTTTTTGAGCGAGCGCCCCAGGTGAAATTGAAACTGTTGCCCTCGAGGTGTCTTCTGACCGGGGTTTGGGAACCATAGAGCTGTTTTCTCTTCGTCATATTTCGAATGGTTTAATAAGCAAAAATGAAACATGAAAGAAGTTTTTTAGGCTGCTTAAAATTATATTTGATATTTCTCGTCCTCCATCCCAAATTCTGTTGGGCTTTTGCTTTTTGCTTTAATCACACAAGAAGTCTGTTGAGTTTCACAAGGCAAAAAGCCTTTCCATTGTTTTTTGTTTGTTATAGATAGATGTTAAAGAACGTTTCTAGCCTTTATGAAAGTGGACTCTGGTGTATGATTTTTTTTCTTTAACAGAAGGGTTAGGTGTAATTTTAAGGGTCCAAACTGGTAAACAGAACATTTACCTGTGTGGAAATGGAAAGATAAAGATTATTTAAGAATGTTCTTTATTACACCCTAAGTCCTCAGCCACACTTATGTAGTAGTAGCTACCTACATAGGGCAAAATGATGAACCGGTTTTTGAAAGCACTAGGGTAGCAGCCAGGTTTTTGGCTTCAGTGTGATGTCAGTCTCTCCCAGCTGAAATGAAGCTCGCTGCCAGCTTCGGGTCACTTTTGTTTGTTAAGGTGAGCTTAAGCATGGAAAAAGCCAAATGTGAGTGGTAAATGGCACAGAAATACAGGTGTTTGCCCCTCATTGGGCTTTGGGGGCTTGGAACCACAGCGAGTGGGGTTCGTTTTGCTCTCGTGGTTTTGACCAGAAGGGACCATTTGCAAGTCTGATCAGTTGTCCTCCAGGGGAGGAGCCATGGGAAGTCAGTGACAGGCTGCGGCTCTGGCCTGCCTGGAAGAGGGACCTCGGGAGCTCTGCTGCTGAGCTCTGGGTGCTTCAGTGGGCATCTCTCACCTGGGACTCAGCATGCTGGAGGTGGCTTGCCGGTCAGTGCCATTTGGAGGAACGCTCCATTCCCTGCTAGAGGCCAGGAGACAAAGCAGTAAGGATTGTGGAGGTTGGTGGAGTTTGAGAGCAGTTCCGTGCAAAGTCTCGTGCAGCAAGCCCCCAGCATTCCCTTAGCCTGTGCAGCCTCCGCGGGAGTCGGGCCATGCGAGCTGCGGACCTGACCAGGGGGCAGCTTGCAGAGCCCAAGCAGCCTCAAAGCCTCTGTGACACCTTTTCTCACGGCTGGCCGGGGCTACAGCTTGCTTGCCCTCCTCCCTTCCCTCTGTAGGGACTCACCTCCCACCCTTCCCCCACCTGGGCTCCACAGGCACCCGGGCTTTCGGGGGTTCTCTCGAAGGTTAGTCCATCACGGATGTCTCCAGCAGCCCCTACCTGACGTGGCTGTTGTGGGGAACCAGGCCTACCGCACAGAAGGCAATCTGCTGGCTGCCTTTGGAAACTGTCCCTCTCCAGGAATAATTGTTGTAGACCTGAATGGTCTTGCCGGGTTACTGCCGAGGAGTGCCACTGTGTGTACTCAGTGGCCCCTTAGAACCTTCAGAGCCTTCCCTGGGTGTGTGAGGCCGGCCAGGGGCTGGGAGAGCTGTGAGGAGGACCACGCTGGGGGAGCCGTCTGTGAGCAGCTGGCCGAAGCATTTGTGAAAGGTGGCTGCGCTGACAAGATGTGTCCTTTTCCCATTTTGGTCACAGTTTGTGATGTTGGAGGGAGCCGGTGTCGTGACTGGATGCTTCTAGGAGTTGGGGAAGTGCCACAGGTGAGGGAAATGTTACGTGGGCAAAGCAGGGCTGTGCCTGGTACTAGTACATGGCACCCTGGTGGGCTTCTTTGATGATGGGTCCGTCCCACTGATCTCCAGTGGCCCCTGTGGCCCACAAGTGGCGGAAGTTAGTAGTTCAGGGTTATTTCACGAGCTACAAAACAAAGGGCAATCTTAGGCATACTCCCGGTGGAAGGCAGGAACTGGGGGCCACCTGAGATGTAAGTGGCGACATAACTGCTTGTCCGTCTTAATGATTGTAACAGCAAGGAAGTCAGAATGTTTGTTGCAAAGGTCCACGTCAAACCTGCTGTTCCTTTTAATTCCCCCCTGGGAAAGTGTAGGACATGATCAGTACGCATTCCCAGCAGGCCTTCTTTTATTTATTTTTTTAAAGTGTTTTTTTTTTTTTTTTTAAGTTTACTTATTTTGAGAGAGAGAGAGCTTGCACAAGCAGAGGAGGGGCAGAGAGAGGTGGGAGAGAGAGAATCCCATGCAGACTTCTCGCTGTCAGGGCAGAGGAGCCAAATGCAAGGCTTGAACTCACAAAGTGTGAGATCATGACCTGAGCTGAAATCAAGAGTCAGGACACTTAACCAACTGAGCCACCCAGGCGCCCCTAACAGGCTCCTCTTAAATCCTGATGTTCCTACCCTGTCCTGCATGTGGGCATGTTCATGTGGGGACACCAGGTGTCTGTGGCTGGTTTCTGAGCTAGCCCAGCAGGAGCTGAATATTCTGGAGAGAGGGAAGCTGTCTGCTGCTGTGAGCAAAAGCTCCAGGGTTCCCTCCCCAACAGCAGTGAAGGAGTGGGCAGGATTCCTAGCACGCAGCATTTGGCATTCTTCCTTGATAAGTGTCTAAGTGCCACAGAAATCATTTTTGCGGTGCTCTGAAGCCTCATTTCTTTCCTTATTTGTCGTAAAGCTACAATGTCTTAGCTTTTTATATACTTGTTGCTAATTTGTGTTTTAACTAGATCTCTTGTAAAAGGAGACATTCCTTCTGATGGTCATCAGGTCATTGACTCAGTTTCTCTTTGTTGTAGGTTTTGTATGTGTGGTGTGTATATGTTAGAGGTGGGTTGTATGTTAGAGGTGTATATGTTAGCCCCTGCCCACAGGGCCCCTGGGTGGCTCAGTGGGTTAGGTTAAGTGTCTGACTTCAGCTCAGGTCATGATCTCCCAGTTTGTAAGTTCAAGTCCCGCGTGGGGCTTCGTGCTGACAGCTCGGAGCCTGGAGCCAGCTTTGGATTCTGTGTCTCCCTTCCGCCGCTCATGCTCTGTCTCTCTCTCTCTCACTCTTTCTCAAAAGTAAATATTTAAAAAATAAAATAATAAAATAGCCCCTGTCTTGTTTGTTCCTTTGGAATTCTTGTGTTTGTTAAGAAATGTGTTAACTTGATTTTTGTGCCCTTTGAACTTAAAGATACATTTTCCCAGAAAAGTCTTTCAGGCTAAAATTTTCTTACACCTGTAGGTTTACTGAAAAATATGTATTTAGTTAACTTAAATAGATAACAGATTTTCTTTGGCATATATATATTTTCTCTGGATTGTGAGAATATTTAAATCTTTCATTGAATTCCATTTATTGACTAAATTACATTTTATAGTTTTGTTTTTTATTATTTAGGAGGGAAATAGGGGAACATGTTCTATTTTAGCAATTCCCAAGTAAAATTTAATAAGTATGAAATATTCTCATTCCTCTAAGACTTGTAGCTGAAAATTAGCAAAACTAGAGAACACTTTACATATATGTAAAATCTATATGATATGTATATGTAATAGGTATATATATTATATATGTAATATATATTTATTATGTACGTATATATAAGCTTTATCTCTTTATCCTCAAATTTTATAGGTCAAAAGTATTTCTCTTACTTTCCTTTGGTACAGGAAGGGTTAATTTGGGGTTGAAATCAGCAATAAGACTTAATGTCTGGGAATAAGAAATCACCGAACATATTTGCCTGCCTAGCGGTAGTTCTGTAACTAATTACTGAAAAAAATTAAAAACTACTTAAGTTTATATTAAAACTTTAAAAACTTTTTTACTTAAGTTTATATTAAAACTGCAAATGTTGAGGTCCTCATAAATTCTATAATGTTGGAATAAATGGAGATGAGCTATATCTCACTAATCCTTGCTTTATGGTCACTACTCCATTTAAATAGTATTGTGCTTCGGGAGGCCCTGTTCACAATGGAGTAAAATAAGGTATCTGACCTCAGATTGATTAGAATGTGGTGGTAGTGGTGGGGAGCAGGTGTAGACAGATCTCACTGCTGGTTAGATGTGGAAGTGCGTTAAAGGAATGACACAGTAGAGTATGTAGGAGTCGAAAGGAGGGAGCTGTTGATTCAACCTCAGAGTTGGAAATGGCTTCACAGAGTACTTTTGAATTAGTTGGGTAGGATTTTTGCAGGGGAAACCCTGGGATGGAGCTTTCCAGAAGGAAGAGCATGGTATCTGAGGTACTTCAAGGACATAGTTTCAGTGGCCAGTGTCACAGAGTGTAGGGTGTGGAGCCAAAGGCAGGAGATGGGGCCGGTGAATTGAGTGCAAGTACACTTTGAAAACTGGCTCAAATCAATATAAAGTCTGCCTTTAGTAGGGCGCCAAGTACCTTCATTTCTAAATGATGGACTTGGTCTAGCACCCAACTTTAGTAACAAATGTGTTTCTTTTTCTGGATTGCTGGAGTCCAACAATTAAAGCATTCTTAATGGCGTATTTTGATAATTGATGTAAACAAATGCTAGCATGCTCCCGCTTGTACGTTGTACAAGCAGGGTTTCCCTTCGTAATTAGAAAAACCCTCCCTTGGAGCTAGTGACGTGCTCTGGTCTCATGGCATGTGATGTAGGCCTGGGGTTTAGTTTCTCTGTCTCCAGGGCTTCTCAGGGCAAGACGGTTTGTGGTGGCTGCTGGGTGAATCTTCCTCTGAATGGAGACATGTTAGGCATGGTGTCTTCGGGATAGGAAATGTTTCCTCACCTCTGTGGTTTGTTGCTGGTAGTAGACAGCTTCCACGATGAGAGGCACACCTCCTTAGACTGAGGCAGGGACCTCATCTCAGATTTGATGCTGGCTGGTTCTGTGTTTTTGAGGGTGGGCCTTACTTGCTGTTTGGTCATTTTCTCGATGTGAGATAGGTGTCTTCATTCCTGCCTCATTTATTCTTCTGGGATGCTAGGTGCCTAGCTAGACCTGTTTCCCGACTGCAGTCACTCCTTGGTAATAACTCTATTCAACAACCTTGTCAGAAGTACTTCTGAGCTGCATGGTGCTAAATGTTGGGCTACAAGTGGTTTGAAAGAGTTAATGTGCCCTCATAGTGCTTATGGCTACAGCAGTGATTTAGGGACTGACACTTGTTAGGATATCTGGATGTTCTTCTGAAGAACAATTTAAGACAACAGTTAACATCTTTAAGGCATTCTGGAGAAAGGTTATGTACTTTGTAGGTTAATGGTTAATGTTTAAAAATCTTTTTGTAGATTTTGTGTATTGATATTCGCATCCTATGCTGCAAATCGGAAAACACCACTTTAATCACAGCTTCTTTATTAGCAAATTTATACTCCACTGTCTTTTTGTCCAAGTAATTATTCACACTGGATTTACTATGGCATTATGATTGGTCATAAAATAATAGATCCTGCATTATTAACTATTCCTACAATAGTTAAGTAGCTGAAAGGTACATTCGTGAAGGACTTACAAAAACTGTAAGAGTTGCTTTCCTTCAGAAGAATTGGACTCTGCAGAGCAGTTCTGGTTCAGGAGGCTCCTGGAGCAGGACAAAAAATTACTGCTCGCCTTTTTTTTTTTTTTTTTTTAATGTTTATTTTTGAGAGAGAGAGACAGAGCACGAGCAGAGAGATTGGGAGACACAGAATCTGAAGCAGGCTCCAGGCTCTGAGCTATCAACACAGAGCTGGACGCAGGGCTCGAACACCTGAACTGATCATGACCTGAGCCCGAGTTGGACGCTCAACCAACTGAGCCACCCAGGCACCCCTACTGCTCATCTCTTAAGCTGAATATTTTACAGGTGTCCTAGGTTGCAGGAGAGTTGGGTATTAGTGTTAGCCTTGCATTTTATCATTGTACTCTTGCTTCTGAGAAATCTCTCCTTTTTCCATTCTTCATCATTTATGAGATACTGGACATAGCAAAGCAGAAGTCTGCTTCTAAGTACTTGTACATGTCAGGTGTTTTAGGTACCTTTTCCCTTTCATAATTATCACTCTACGTATGTTGTTTTATCTCCATTTTCGGTTTGTGAAGGGGGGAGTGAGACTCGGAACAAAGTAACAAGCCCAAGGTTGTGTATATGTTAAGAGGCAGGGCTTGGATTTGGACCCAGGTCTGGCCATCAGTGTTATCATTATGGCATACTAGATTAATATGTGATATTATGCAATATTGAAATCTTCAGAGAGAAAAAATAATATTTTCTTAAAGAAATCTGACCAGTTTTCATTAGTAGTTTGAGCGTCAGAAATCATCCTGCCGAAACGGGTGGGAAAACGGTGCCAGAGAAGTGATTTGCTTGCGACCAAATACATAAGGCACATTATACAAATCTTCTTGTCAATATCGTACTTCTAAATAAAATATATTATGGTACTAAGACTATGTCAATTGGGTAATAAAAGAATAACAGGCAGTGAAATTTACTGTGGTTGATGTCCCTAATGTGATTATAAAAAGCTCTCTTAAAAGTATCAAACACAAGGTTGCAATAGTAACATCCTTCTAAGGGTGTGATTTCAATCTGATACACAGTGAGTGCCAAGTTAGGTGGAACTTTTAAGAATGTTCCAATTGCCTTTAGTTAGTTTTTATGAAATCATTGAAAAGCATTTAATAGGCAAGTGTCCATTTCCCTCAGAGTTTATAGTCTACGATACTCTTTTCTAAATGAATAAAAACAGAGTTGAAAAGTCATTAATCTCCCACAAGAGTCTGTGAGAGTCTTGCAGTTAGGTATCATTATTGCCTCATTTATAAACCAGAATCCGCAGTGACTCCATAAGGTCACAAAACCAGCCAGTGTGGAAGCTGGGACTGGAACCGAGGTCTCCGGCCTGCTACCACTCCCAGGGAGCTGACCAATCATCACAGTTACTAACATCCCACTTGCCTCTTGCTACAAGCCATGAACGTAAATATTTTGTTGGCATTTTATCTTCATGCTCCCTATGTGCCAGGCTCCCTTTCTTCTTTCAGTTCCTTCTAATAACTCACGTTCCTGTCTGACCACATCGGCCTTCACTGTGAAAGTCACACGCCAACCTGGCAAGGAACACGTAAGCGTGTGGGGTTTACATACTTTCATTTTGATCTCAAGGCCTCTTCCAGACTTCCCTCTTTCTGTGTCGTGTGTATGTGTGTGTATGCACACAGGTCTGTGTGTTATGGGGAGGATGGTGAGGAGTCGTTAAAAATGCATTGCGCTACATTAATATCCAATGCCTTTATCTGTATATTAGGAAACAGCACAACTGTATCGTTCTTTAAATAGCTTATGATATATTTGTCCACCCAATTTATCACAGGACTGTGGTTTAATAAGTGACTCATCATCACAACCTGAAAGCCAGAATACTAGGTAGAGCATTAGTGTGGGGAGAATGTCACACACCTTCTCATATAGCCTCAGGTTAGAAGGCTTCATTTCAGAACACAAAGTTTCTCTGTAGATTACAAATTATTTGCAGTTGCCCCCCCACCCCCCAACCCGGGCCTCTGTAAGAATATACAAATTGTCACAAAACATGAAATAATGTTACGGGAAAACATGCCCAAGTTTAAGAAATCTGGCTTAGAATGCTCTGAAATGTTATTGCTAAATGAATCTTCGAAGAAAATGAATTCCTTTACTGGAACAAAAGTAATTTATTATGCGTTTCATGGGCGTCTGCCAAAAGGGTTACTAGCGATATGAAGATCTAATGGATATGAACTGAATACAGTCTGTTTGCTTTGTTCATGTTTAGATCTACCTGTTAATTTTTTCTGAAATTTTAATAACTTTTAAAAGCATCTACAAAGACAGGCGTTGGCATATGTGATAATTCATAATTCAGCTACCTATCGCACCAGACCCAGCACTTGGGATCTGTGGGACTGAGCACAGAGTATTTTATTGACTTCAGATTTTAAGAAAGATTTGAACAAATAAACGACAGGTATTGATCTCAGTGTACTGTTGCAGTCCTGTGAGTAAAGAGTTTCAAGTCAATATCTGAGGATGTTCAAATGCCTGTTTACTTGCTGTGCTGCAGTTTTAGGTGTTGTTAGCATGGCCTGGTTTCACCAGAGCACACGTGCCAGAATCATATTTTTATCTTATTAAGTACAGACACTTTTAATTTAAAGCTCTGATTAAGCTTATTTGCTTGATTCATGGTGAAGCCTTAGTATGGTCTGCAGTTTAGTCTGGGGTTCACGGAGTAGCAGCTGGAAGGAAATCGATTCAGGCATCCAGGCACTAGCTCCAGCCCTATGTGTGACTGTAGTAAAGCTGCCAAGGTTTTGTAAAGCCTCTGTTTTCCTCCTACTAAAAGGGAAAAGTAATTCCTACCATCTGGTCCTTAAGAGCATTGTGTAGCATAAGTGGGAGATGCCTGCAGACCTCTTTGAAGCTCAAGGAGAACAGTATTATTTAAATATAATCTTGGAAGTTAATAGTGATGTGCTTTATTTGCATGGCATTTTTTTTTTCATCCCAAGGCATTAGAAATAAATCCTTACTTTCCTTTAAGAGATGTAGAGCTATTGTGTTAACAAAGTAACTACATTTTAAATAATTTTATTCTGATCGCCACAATTTTTCATTCCTTGTGACAGTACTTTCATAACGCTTTCTTGTAAATGCTGCTTGGTTCTCAGACCATGGTCTGCTTTTTCCGATTGAAATGGGGAGATGAGGATACTCATCCAATCTGAAAAAACAGTTGTTGGTTTTTTTTTTTTTTTAAATAAAAGATCATAATTTACCAGGTTTTAAATCTTTCCGCAGGATCCTTTGCCACCTAATTTGACAACTAGAGTCATCCATTTTGATTCATTTTAGAAGATAAACTTTTTCTTTAGAATGCTGGTGACTTCAAGTTGTGGGGCACCCCAGCCCCCGCCATTTATGTTTGTATGTTAACATTTTACTGATAGTCCCAGGGCACTCATAAACACTGGGTGTGCCTTTCATCACCGTGACAAACTTGGTATGGGTGCATAGATGCATGAAACAATGGGATCCTTTGCCCAGGTTAGATTGTATAGAATTGTCCTTACCTACTTGGAAAGGGCAGCGTCCTGGGGACTGGATATAACCTGGGCTACTCAGGCCCAGAAGGGGCGTGAGGCCCCAAGGGGACAGCCAGTGAGCTCTTCATTAAAGAACTTGCTTGTTAAATTACAAGGAAATAAGTAAAATATTTTGCTGAAAACTGAGTTAGGTCATTGGCTGCAGTGATCATGACTCTCCCTGCTTGTGAGAGAAGGCGCTATGTTCTCTTGCTTTGAGTTGTTACTGGAGACGAGTTTCACGGGTCCTGATGGAGACAGAACTCTTGTGTTTCTGTATCTTGTGCCACTTCCTAAACTATTAGTGAGTCACTTTTGTGTCTGGTCCTATGACCTCCATCCAAACTGCAATGAGTGTAGTTTTTAGGGTGGAAGTTAAGATTTATCTGACAGTGTTTCTCCTTTGTTGGGATTAGTTTTTTTTTTTTAACTTGAGGCAGGCCACTATAAAGCACTGCAAGAGCCTAACCTAGAGGTTACAAAAGCAGAGAAGAGAGCGTTGGCAGTGAGGGATGGCTGGCTTCCCCTCACACAAGAAAAAGCCGTAACCACAAGCTTACTTAGATGTGTAGGAAGGACAGATCAGAGGCCATGGAAGCCGACAGTCTGAATTCGAGTTAAAGAGGCAGTGTGATCATCATCAAAGTCTCATGCTCTGGGAATGATCACACACTCACCCTCAACCTGCCTGGGGTGCAGTGTTTTGTTTCTTCAGATCAAGGCTCCATCGAGAGAGATTATGGCATGGAGGACTAAACACACCCCAGTTGACTCCTTTTTGGTTCCCTTCCTCAAAAATGAAATTTATGTTTATAATTCATAAGCTAGAGGACCTGTGTTATTCTTCTGTGGGGTGGCTGTGTTCTGTAAGGGTTTCCTTAGCTCTGATGGGTTGCCCAGCCGACGCTGCCTTAGGAGGGGTCTCTGGGCCTGCCTGTAAGGTTGTGTGTGAAGTAGAGGCAGAGAAAGAACTGACAGGGTGGGTGAGCCCACTGTGAGCCAGACACTGCTGGCCACTGACTCTACGAGTTTATCAGATCAGAAATCCTTGACTTTTCAGATATATGTCCAAAAATTATTCTCACAGGAAAAGAAAAAAGTCCATGTGACCTACAGATGAGCTGTGTCTGCTTCACAGGCTAGTGGATATTTTCCGTGTCCTGGCTGCAGCAGCCTGGTTGTCCCTGAAGTCATTTATTCCTTTAAGAGGGAGATTTCCAGCCCAGCTGCTCTGCCAGGTCTCCTACCTAGCCTGGCCTGGGTTCAGTGCTAAGCCCAGGCTGAGTCTGGTGCTGATAACACATTCTTTCAACAGGAAGTGCCTCCATTTTCAGTTGTCTGTAGGAGGGTGGAGGGCAGATAAGCTGTGAATGGAAACACAGAACAGATTTCGGCCCCACCCTCAGAATGTACTTTGATCAGAGAAAGAGCCAGGACCTCCGCCTGCCTGAACTGTCCACCAGAAGGAGGAAGGATGGTTCAGCTGTGGGCAATCTGAGGTGCTCCCCTCTGCCTCTGTCCAGAAACACTGGCTGGGTTAGATGGGTGTAGGTGAGTCAAATACCTGCTTTTGCTGAACTAAAGTCCTTTCAAGGTTTCAACTAGATGTGGGAAAACATTAACCAATTGAAATTTATGCTTGTAATTTTGTGTGCATGTCCTTGGGTCTAGGGTCTTAAGTTTTCTGATTTTCCCTCCAAATTGTACTGATCTTGATAGGTAGCTCTTGAATATACTAAAGAGGAAAAGACACTTAAGACGAACAATGATGTGACAAGCCAGGTTTCTAAAGGACAGTTGTGCCAATTCTAGATTTCTTATATGGTTAGAATACTGGTGTTGAGTGTTTGGTGTTTTAACTTACATGCAACCATGTTTCACATGTACATGGCTGGCTAGGTTCCAACCGATGCTAGGTGGCATGGAGGTAGGTGACTTCAGGGGTACATGGCCCTTCTGGCCCTCCTTTCTCTCTGTTACTTCCTCCTCTCTGGTTCCTCTCTATTTTTTCCCCTGCTACTTTATGACTCTTTCCAGGCTGGCTCATCCCTCAAGTGCTTTTGCATCATATTTCTGGTGCTAATGTCTTCAACCTTCCTCAAAGTTAGACAGCACTACTCCTTTCAGTTACAATATTCAAAGGAAGGTATAGATGGCTGATAGATGGTCCCCTGGCCCTACCTCTCTTGGGTTCCCCTGAAATACTTTCGCTTGTGCATAAATTTTACTGATGACATAGTTATATCCTTCTGTTTTTCATTTAACATTGCATTATAGGATTTTTTCCCACTTTGCCACATGATCTTATTTTTAATAATTGCATCATAGTTCACTGAGCGGATGGACCTTGCTTTTCCAAACCATCTCGTATTATTCGGTATTAGATTATTTACGTGATCCCCACTATTGTAAATAACTGTGCCATGAATGTCTTCCCATGAGGAGCCTTTCCCTTCCTTTGAATTCTTTCCTTGTAAACACATCTCCAGAAGTGCAATTACAGAGCTCAGTAGGATATAAAGTTCTTGATGGCTCTGCTTAAGGCATGTACCAGAATATAGCTGCACCGGCCATGGATGAGAGGACTGGGGTTGTCAGAGTCTCATCAGATCTTATCACGTGATCTCATTATGTATCATTACATAAAATTTTTATTTTATTTTTATTTTATTTTTTTATTTAAATAAGCCCTACTCCCAATGTGGGGCTTGAACCCAATGACCCTGAGATCAAGAGTCTCATGCTCTAGGAGCACCTGGGTGGTTCAGCGGGTTAAGCGTCTGACTTCAGCTCAGGTCATGATCTCGAAGTTTGTGAGTTCGAGCCCCGCGTTGGGCTCTGTGCTGACATCTCGGGGCCTGGAGCCAGCTTCTGATTCTGTGTCTTCCTCTCTCTCTCTCTCTCTGCCCCTCCACCACTCACGCTCTCTCTCTCTCTCTCTCTCTCTCTCTCAAAAATAAATGAACATTAAAAAAAAATTACCGACTGAGCCAGCCAGGTGCTCCATAAACATTTTATTTTTTATTGAGGTATGAGTGACATACAAAAGAAAGCTGTACACTGCAGTATTTCATGTTGAAATAGTGTATCCCCATCTACAAATAAGCGTCTCAGTTGTTGGGCACAAGCACATTTTTTTTTCTGAGAAAGTCAGATGTCACTTTTGATTTCAAATGAGCTGATGTTTTTCAGGTACTCATCACTCATGTAATTTGGGATTTGCCTGTCCTTTGACGTAGGAGTCATTTTTGACTGATCAAAGAAGACAATAGGTATTTCACTTGGTAGCTGTTAGGATTATTGCTCAGGTGTTAAGAATAATGTTCAAGGTATTAGGATTTCTTTAATGTGGTTTATTTGAAGAAGGCCCATGAGCTTTTTGAAGGGCTAAAGAAGCACCTTGTTTTGTTTTGTTCTCTGAAGAGTTGTCAGTAACAATTAGAAGGTCGTTGCTGGGGCACCTGGGTGGCTCAGTCGGTTGAGTGTCCAACTTTGGCTCAGGTCATGACCTCATGGTTCGTGAGTTTGAGCCCCGCATTAGGCTAGATGCTGTCAGCGCAGAGCCAGCTTCAGATCCTCTGTCTCCCCCTACCTCCCCTCTGGGCTCACGTTCTTCCTCAAAAATAAAATAAGCATTTGCAAAAAAAAAAAAAAAAAAAAAAAAAGATGGTCATTGTTGAGGTGGTTTTCAGTTAGCTCTGAATGAGTTCCACCTTTGCTCCCACCAAGTGATGGTGGTAAGTCTCCCCACCCTGGCAAAGGTGGGGAGATTAAATTAGGTCTGTGTTCCTTAACAATAATAATAAAATAATACTAATAGTGCTGTTTGCTTCTGTCATTTTCCTGTTGTCAGATACTGTTGTAAAGGCTTTATGTATCTTAATGAATTGAGTTCTTGCAATAACCTCAGGATACAGATGCGTCTTTTTTAGCTTCCATTTTCAAGGTGAGGAACCTGAGGCATAGAGAGTTTTAGATGAGGCCTTCTCGGTTACCTCTCCCACATTGTGCCCTTGCCCCTTTTGCTTAATCCTTCCGTTTCAGCTGGCTTTGCTTGAGAATGTGCCCTGCATGCCTCCCCTTCTGAATACCCTTTCCTCACCAGTAATAATGGCTTCCCTTGATGCTTACCATGGCAAGGCGCCATGCTGATGCTTTTGCAAACATTGAATTGTCACAGCCCTACTTGATGGGTGATGTGAGGGCTAGTTTCTAGTTTCCCCAGGAGGAGGCTCGGAGAGGTGACCTCACTCAGTAGGCGGCTGAAGCAGGGTAATGCTTGCAAGTCCGTCCATATTAGTCCCCAGCGTTGCAGGCTGCGTGTGGCCCACCCCCGGAATCCTTTCCCCTCCGTGGTTCCATTTTAGACCTACTGCTCCCTTTCAATGTCTCAGCCACTCATTTATCATCTGTGATGGGCAGTTGACCATTCTTACTTTCAAGTATGTATGTGGCCTGGGAGCTCACCCAGGGAGCGTCTGTCTCCTAGGGCTCATAGATCCAGTGCCTGGCTCTCATAAACATCTTGCTAATGTTTCTTGTTGCTGACCTGTGGTGGTGACGACCCCTCTGCTATCTCAGCATGTCTGGCCATGTGAGGCGGGCTGCTTCCTGGGCCGATCTGGGTGGGTACCCTCTTTCTTTCAGAAAGTCTCGCTGTGGTGAAGTCAGATTTAGTCAGAGAAATGCACATGTGCTTTTTTCTGGGAATAGGTAGATCAATATGGAATTGGGTGTGACCCATCACTTATAAGTGTACCCACTCTGCTGGTTGTATGATAGCTCCTTTCTAAAATGCGGAGTAATGGAGTATCACCCTTTTGTTTATTTTTTTGGGGATTAAATCTGGGTCTGTGATGGGTTTGCTCATAGTGGAGTTTCTGGAATTAATGACTAAAGTTACTTTACCCTATTTATACGGGTAACCAAATCCATAGTTTTGTTGGTGTGTTTGACAGGATTATTTCAGCTATTTCAAATTCTAAGTTTTTGACATCTCAGTGACTTTGTGAAGTTTGCTTTCTTATGTACCCAAAGCCCTCAGTTTAAGTCTTATGTTAAAATGTTAATTAATTAATCAATTTTTAAAAAATGTTTGTTTATTTTTGAGAGAGAGCTTGAGCATGCAAGAGTTGGGGGTGGGACAAAGAGAGGAGGACAAAAGATCCAAAACAGGCTCTGCACTGACAACAATGAGCCCAACGTAGGGCTCGAACTCACCAGTTGTGAGATCATGACCTGGGCCAAAGTCAGTTGCTTAACCGACTGAGCTACCCAGGTGCCCCTAAGTTTGTGTTAATTTAAAAAGAAGTTTGAGTGTGGCAGTACTGTTGTCGCTGCATTTTTACAAACCCACCTTTTTGCCAGGAAAGGGATGGATTGGTTAGCTGTGAGGGGCTGGCTTTGGTCTGTCCATTTGGGAGGAAGTGGAGATGGGCAGATAGGAAGTCCCATGGCCAGACCCTCCTTCCCAGCCTCATGTGGTTATTGTGAAGATTGGAGAGAAAAACAAGATTTTTTTTTCCAGAAAGAGCAAAACCACTCTGACTTCCAGGCTCCCGAGTGGAGCTCAGCATACCTTTCAGTTCAGCCTGTGTCTGGTGCCCCGTGTTTCTCTGAAGGAGATATAACATCAGCTCAGCCAGACAAATGGATGTTTTGAAAAGCACAAAACATTCTAGCTGTGTCAAAAAAACAAACATCCAGTAATTTGTGGGATTAAGCCTTGAAAGCTAGGAAGAAATAATGAACTTCAGAGCTTTCTAGAAGGAAAAAGCCATGATTTAAGTATGGGATCATGGCTACATTTTAATTTTTTATTATTTTTATCTTTATTTTTTATTTTTTTTTAACGTTTTTATTCACTTTTTGAGAGACAGAGAGAGGCAGAGTGCAAGCAGGGGAGGGGCAGAGAGTGAGGGAGATACAGAATCTGTAGCAGGCTCCAGGCTCTGAGCTGGAGCTCGATGCGGGGCTCGAACCTATGAACCGCGAGATTATGACCTGAGCCAAAGTCGGCTGCTTAACCAACTGAGCCACCCAGGAGCCTCTATCTTTATTTTTTAATAAACTTTTTACTTTGAAGTGATTTTAGGTTTACAAAATCACTTCAAAGTAAGTTACAGAGGTCATGCAGAGGTCTACTGTACCCCTTGGCTCAGTTTCTCCAGATGCCAGCCTTGGGTTTCCATGATGCTTTCATCCAGACCGTGGAAGCAGCATTGGTCCGTTAACTGACATAAGGCTCTGTCCCCTAGGTGTCCTTCTCAGACCTGACACCTTAGGCAGTTCTTCTGAGCTTGCTCTGGGCTCTGATACTTTCTCAGTGAGCCTCATTCAGCAATTGTGTGACAGTAAGGCCAAGTTCCAGGCTATCAGGCCTAAGACCACAGAGGTGACTGCCCTTCTCAGTGGGGTGGTGCCACATCTTGTCACTGGGATGCTGGCCCGTGGCCCCTCTGTAGCCACAGTGGCTTACATTCTTTCTCCAAAAAGGTGTGGGCTCGCTTGAGAGAGTAGTGGTCTTTCCTCTTGTCTTTTTCTCTTTGGAAGGAAATGAGGGCCCTGTGGATGGGGTCGTAAGCATTCAGTTGGAAGGAAGGCTGGTTCGTGCAGACTTCTAAGCTATGCCAGCTGTCACTGTACCCTGTTCTTTCCCCTGGGACCCTGCGTGTTCCCTTGTGTCCTTATAGATCTTGTAAGTCCTTATCTAAGTGTAGCATGCATACAAATCCCAAGGGAAACACAGCTGTGTTTCCTGTACCTGGCAGGAGGGGACAGCGGGATGTTCTGCAGGTCTAAGTTATGGCTGATGCATGTGTGCGGGCTGAGTTCCGACACCAGAGGGGGCATGTTCTAGAACTCAGAGTGGTGAAGGATGAGGCAGGAAGACATGTTGTGTTGACATGTTGACATGTTGGGGCTTCTCAACCTCTGGGGGCACTGTGTGTGGATGGGGCACTGTCTTTCTGGGTGTTGTTGATGTCATTGACCCCTGTCCTCGGAGCCACACCAGGCCACACCCAGGAGCCACGCCTGGGAACCATGCTAGTCATGGCTAGATTTTTTTTTAAGTGTTTATTTATTTGGGAGGGGAGGGGCAGAGAGGGAGGAAGGAAGAGAGAAAATCCCCAGCAGGCTCCATGCTCAGCACAGAACCCGATGTGGTGCTTGATACCACAAACCGAGATAATGACCTAAGCCAAAGTCAAGAGTCAGACGCTCAACCGACTGAGCCACCCAGGTGCCCCATGCTTAGAATTTTTTAAAAAAGTCAAATGCAACTGTTTTCTTAAACTGTAGTCTAAACATGATTTTAGTTATTTTGGTTTGATTCTACTAAATTATACCATGTTTTCTATTTGGCCTTTCTCATTTGGATGGAAGGAATGAATGAAACAAGAGGAGTGATCTTTTGTTTCAACAAATGATTGCCACCACCATGACAGATATAAGATGTTAGCATTTTCTTTATAATGTGGTCTGCCTTCAAAATGGCCGGTTCTCCTTGAAAAGAATTCAGGTAAATGCGGTAGATACTAAACCTGTGTACACGTGGGTTCATTTTCCATGAAGTCAGTGCTCAAAAATTTCATTTATCATGCCTCGCTGAGCTGTGTGGCTTTCCATATTAGACTTTGGCATAACGGCTAAGGTTGTAGCTGTGCTGTGTGTGTGCCAGGGCGGGGGGTGGTGGTGGTGGGGGCTCTGCATTTTCTCTTTTGAAATGATTAGATTGTGTGGGCGTCATTAAGACCTACTTACCTAGGCGGTGTGGTTTGTTTCACTGCCAGAGAGCTGAGAGTTTGGTACTTTTTACAAGTAGGCCTCCTGCAGTTCCTTTTTCCTACCTTTGTCCAGCTGTGCATCTTGCCAGGAATTACTGCTGTGAGTTCTCAAGTTCACAGGAGAATGTTTCTAAGAGTTTACGTGGCCAGGGGTAGGTCAGTGGCACCATGCAACATGGTGGGCAGCTCTTGCCTGGGCCCCCCTGCCCATCTCCTTTGTCTCCATGTGCTTAGCTTGCAAGATGGTGCCGCCTGACAGATTGATCGATAACTGTCTCTCCCCTTCTCTTTCCCCCTCTATCCCTCTCTTCTGCCAGGCGGGCACCTCAGTGATGTCTGGCACGGGAGAGAGCACTAATCCTGAGAACAGCGAGCTCAAGTACTCAGGTCAAGATGGGTTGTACATAGGCGTCAGCCTGGCCTCCCCGGCCGAAGTCACATCCTCGGTGAGACAGGATTCCTGGTGCGCCCTCGCCCTGGCCTGAGCCCGCTGCGGGGATTTTGTCAAGCCGTCCAGACCAGGGCGAGTATGCTGACAGAACATTCCTCTGACGTGTGATTTCCGTGCCTTTATTTCGAAAGAGATGTATTTCCCAAGAGGCTTGCTCTGCCTTACCACCCTGCCCCTGACTCTGAAGAGCCAGAGAGAAGATGGAGGGCTTCCAGGGAAGGGCCAGTGCAGCCCACAGCACGTCACCTCCTCCTGGCCACGGCCACTTCCAGCCAGCCTGCCTCTGGGTGTGCCGGGGGATCTGACGTCCTCTGTGCCACTTCCAGAAACTGGGACTAGGACCGGGGCCTTGCCTGCTAAGGAATATTGAGAGATTTTTTTTAAAAAAGGGTTTTATGTGTATTGCCCCAAATCATGTGCTTCTTCTGATCGGTTTTGGTTATTCCAGAATTTCTTCGTACCTTTTCCACACCTGAATTTCACGTGCTTTCATGGAGAAGACCATTTGAGGCCATTTGGTACACACCTCTGGAGGCTGAGTCAGTTCGTGAGGTTTCTCGTCAAAAATATTACTCCGTGTGCAAGACTGCATTATGACTTAACGTACACTGTGACTGATGTCTCAAAGTTCACATTGTGGGACTGACCTGAGGTCAGTCGGGATTTGTAAACAGGGTAGCAAACAAGATATTTTTCTTCCATGTAAACAATAATTTTTTTAAAAAGTGCAATTTGCGTTGCAGCAATCAGTGTTAAATCATTTGCATAAGATTTAACAACATTTTTTATAATGAATGTAAACATTTTAACTTAATGGTACTTAAATAATTTAAAAGAAAAATGTTAACTTAGACATTCTTATGCTTCTTTTACAACTACATCCCATTTCTATATTTCCAGTTGTTAAAGAGAAATATTTCAAGAACAAATCTTCTCTCAGGAAAATTGCCTTTATCCATCTGTTAAGAATTTTTATACAAAAACACCAGTATCCCCTCTTTATTTTACTGTGGAATTTGTGCTGGAAAAAATTCAACAAAACTTTACTACCTAACAGATAACATTTGTAAATACTCTAGGCATCTGTACACACTACGATGAAGTCTATCGTGTGACTGACCCACAGGCAGGTTGGTTTACATTAAATTTTTTAAGAATGGGATGTCCTATGGAAACCTATTTCACCAGAGTTTTAAAAATAAAAAGGGTATTGTTTTGTCTTCTGTACAGTGAGTTCCTTCCCTTTTAGTTTCATTTTGATACTGTATGTGGCTAGAGATACGCCTATAAAACAAGCGCATGTGATGTTTGCAAATTGCCTGTTGGCTTTCCTTTCAATGAATTGTCCTTTTGGAGCTGCTTTATACCTTGGTTTATTTGAAGTTGGCACATGGAGTCAGTTATCATCTTCAATTTGCACTGGGGACAACTTTTATAAGTGAAAAGGACCCAGTATTATATGACTGTCTGAGATTATAAGCATTCTATTTAGGACTGATCCCTAAAAACTTTTAAGAAGTCCAGAGTTTCTTTCCCTCTGAATGAAATTTACTCTAAGACCCAGAAACAGAATGGTTTTCCTTTCTAGTTCCTGCTTTTGCAAAGTGCCACCAAGCCTCCACATTCACCTGAGGTTGAAGTCCCTAACACTCAGCAGAAGAGGGAAAAGGATCTGAACAGTCTTGGATTTCAGAAAACCGGGAGACTGTTTCATAACTCAATGGTGGCATTTCATTTTGGCTCCTTAAGTGTGGGGCACTTCTTACTTCTTTTCGTGTATGATTATAGTTATTCTGTGGGAGCCCGTCTGAGTCTTTCAAGAGAGGGGAAGTCTTGCTTTGTGGTGGGTTGTATTGCCAGTGAGACCCAAGGCTGGGGAGTGTGTGTGTCTGGGGAGGTCCCTGAAGCCCACACACACTGTACAGCGGGCTAGAGCAACGTTCTTGGTGTGGAGTCAGACCACTAGGCTTGAGGTCCCTGCTCTGCACACAGGAGGTCTGTGGCCTTGGGCAAGTTGTCCCATTCTCATTTTCCTCATCTGTAAAATAAGGCCAATTAACATATAACTCCTAGGATAGTCCATGTGAAGTGCCTAGAGCAGTGCCTGGCATGTAGTAAGTACTAAGAGTTGACTTTGAAGGGGGAGTGACAGGAGCTCTTACCACATGAAGGTTTTGAATGTCTTACTCCCTGTGGGGTATTTAAACGTTTATGGTGTGTGAGGGTCTGGTGCCCCTTGGCTCACTTGCACTGCTTGAAAAAAGCTGGGGTGAGTGAAATGAGGGATCCCCAGCTCAAGGGATGGCAGAGATGGAGGGAGGGAGCACCCTTGGGAGACACCAGTCTCAGTTTGGCTTTTCCAGGACAGGGTTGGTGTGACAGCAGAAGAAAATCATTATTCCGACTGACTCCTTTTTTCCCTCCTCCCTTTTATGGTTCTCGGTTCTCATTACTTTGAGTGCTTTCTGGTGGGTTGGGAGTTGTTAAGAGTTAACATGCTCTGATTGGAAAATGAATTTTTCTTATTGGGGCTTCCAAATAATCTTTTTTCTGGGGGTGGTCTCAGATGTTGCTCCTTCCAAACCTAAGACAACATTGGGTTCCTAAGGCTCTGTTTTTTTGTTCTTTTTAAATATAATTCTTTCCCCTCTGTGTTCTGGCTTTCATGAAATAAATTACAAGGGTCAGAACAAGGGGAAATGGGGCTTCTTGTCCTAACACAACAAAATCCCTTAATCTGGGGCCTTTTCAATTGTAACTTTCTCACCTGTGATTGCATAAAGAAGCTTGATAATTTTGTTTTTAATTTTTAATATTTTTATTTATTTTTGAGAGACAGAGCATGAGTGGGAGAGGGGCAGAGAGAGAGGGAGACACAGAATCCGAAGCAGGCTCCAGGCTCTGAGCTGTCAGCACAGAGCCTGGTGCGGGGCTGGAACTCACCAACCACGAGATTGTGACCCGAGCTGAGGTCAGACGTTCAACCGACTGAGCCACCCAGGGGCCCCTCCAAAGGGAGTGCATTTAAATAGATGGTGCACTTCAGCTTAGAATCTTCAGACACATTTCTGTGGACAGAATTCAGAATTCAGACAGAATTCCTGTCCTCTGTCACCATGGCTGATTTTAGGCCGTCTTACATAACTGAAGGCTCTGTCTGGGGTCTCTCTTCGGGGTCACTTTGTGTTGTTTCCTGGTGCCTATGGGAGAGTCAGGAAAGCAAAAGGAGCCATTCATTTCCCCCTGCAAATAAATTAACTTGTTGCTCGTGGGGAGTGTTTTCCCCCCGTCCTTGGAAATTTGATGTAATTTCAGATCATAGATAAATTGACTGCTAGGAGGGCAATACAGCATGTCTCTGGTGGCCATGCCAAATTCCAGGCTGCTTTTAATTTGGGGCAGTGTGGTAGCTTTGCCGCCTTAAGTTCTATGTACTGGCATTTTCCATGGGGTCTTCAGATCCTGTGACTCTGAGAAGGAGATCATAGGTGTGTGTATAAGCGAGGCAAGATGGGGGAGCAGGGATCAAACATTCACGCAGGGTAAGGCAGCTCTTGCTGATTAAAATGCATTTTGTTTCTGGTCTGAAATGTCAAGTCAGCTTGGCAAGACTCCTTATCTATCCTCTGTTGTTTGGAAGCTTTAATGGGCAGTAAGGTATGAATCTGATTATTTTAAATGAGAAACCAATATTGATAAATTTGCTAGACCACATCTTTCAAAACAGGGTCTGTGGTAAAAATTTGGTGCCTACAGCTCTGGCCACTTGAGGCTTCGAGATGGATCCTGTGCTGCTTGAATCTTTAGCTGCAGTTGAAGCAGACTCTTCTGCTGTGGTCCCTGGAGGTGGTGGGGGGTGGTGGGGGGTCAGGGAGAAGGTGGTAGCCACCTGTAGGACCTGCAGAGGAAAAGAATCACATGGTGTCTTCAGTTGGTTCAAATGTAAGCTATTAGTAGGCTGAAAGCCTAAGTAAATTCATAGGGACTTTGGATAAAATAAATTATGGTTGATACTTATAAATAGCTTCTAAAGGAAGAAGTTAGGATGTTGCAGATACACATCGAACCTCTGAGTTAGACGTTAGAGCAAGAGACCACGCTCCCACCAAGGACGCTGGCATCTCCCACCTCTGCACTGGAGAACTGGTGGGTGAGGGGGTCGCACAGCAATTCCTGCCCAGCAGCCGGCACAGGGAAGTGAGCGTTCCACAGCTGATGTCACTGTTTTAGTTCAAGAGATACTTATTTTGCTTGGAACCTTTTTTTGTGTTTTTGCTTGTTTTTAAAGAATCAACTTTAAAAAAATGGCTACAATATAGCAATTAAAGGTGAAATAATGTTTAATTAGTGGAAGGGCTTATATTTCAGTCATCAGCGGTTCGCTTTGGCAAAGACATTTCCTCTCTCTGGACCTCAGTCTCCGGATCAGCCATAAAATGGAGAAATCAAGCAGCAAGTTTGCTCACAGATTCCTTCCGTCTGCATTCGCTGCCCACGGTCTCTTGTGTAGATTACATGCAAGGGTGATGGTGGGTTTGTGGGAAGCTGGTAGACCTGGAATGTCCTTCTAGCTCTCTTCTGGTTCCCTCACCACCTCAAGTCTTGATCTGTGGAGGCCATGTCCTCCTGTTGCCTCAGATCGCAGAGGGGGAGAATCCTGGTCTTGGGATTCGAATCCCAAGTATTCGTGAACTTAGGGGCTTTGTGAGAGGTGCTGCCCCACCCCCGATGCCAAACCTGCTTGGTCTGGGGCCCCTGATATAAAACTTATACAGCGATACGGACCCAGACCGGAAAATGGAAACGTCTGGCAGCTGAGCAGTCCACAGAACAAGGAAAAAACAGCTTTGCTTTGCTTGGCCCATTGCTTCAATATCTTGTAGTTGGTTTTTTATTTCTTGGAAACAACCAACTTTTCATTGTTGTTTGCCTTCTGTGTCTTCTCTTTAGCCATTAGGAGTTTTCCTCCCTGTCTCTCCACCCCTTCCCCGGCTTTTACTCTTATTTTTGTGAACTCAGTTCCTTTAACACTCCAAGACTAGTCCAAAACAATAATAGCAAATATTTATCTAGAGCGATGCACCAGTTTCTATACAAAGTGCTGCACGTATGTGGATTTATGTAATCCTCACACCAGGTGAATGAAGTGGTGCTGTCCCCATTTTACAGATAGTGTCTACAGAGGCACAGAGACGTTAAGGTTACAAGGTGGCACAACTGGAATTTGAGTCCCGGCAGTCTGGCAGTCCGGCAGTCCTGCTCCAGAGCACATGTTCTTAATCTCTCCGCCATATTGTCTTTTCATCTTGATTTAAAGGAGAAGAAATTGAAGAATGCAGAATGGAAGCCAGGACTGCCTGAGAATTAAGGCTAGGTTTTTCATCTCTCCCCTAGCATCTCAGAGATAGCTGTGATTCGCAGCACAGGTATGCCCAGCCTAGATGGAAGACCCCTTGTCAATGTCTGTTTGTTCCTATTACAGGTTTCTTTAGAATGTGGAAGGTAGTTGTGTAGTTGTGTAGTTGTTAGCTGTAAAGTCATGAGTTTGGAGGTGTTGTGCGGTGTAGGAGCAATTTGCTTGCCTTCTTTTCACAGAACCTCAGGTAAGGCTTCTTATGCTCTTACCTAGCTTGAAAGATTAAGGTAAACCATTTTGCAAAGTATAACAAGGCAAAATTCTTAATTGTAGTTGAAACTGCACATGAGAGAACAAGGAATACTTCATTGTGGTGTCAAATCTTTCTATGCTTGGTTGTGCCAACGAATTTTTTTCGGAAAAAAACTTGTGCAAGATGTTGGCGGTGATGTCTTAGGCTTTATCTTTTTAAATAAGTGTTCGTGGTGCTTACGTCATTGTTGCTGTTATTATTTTGATAAGTGTGCATTACTAATGATGCTCTCTGTCAGGGGTTCTCAAACTTCTGTTTGCTTGAGAATCATGCATAGTGTTTGTTAAAATTGCAGAGCCCTTGACTCCTTCCCCAGAGAATCTGAT
Organism: Panthera tigris; assembly: GCF_018350195.1. NCBI lineage: Eukaryota > Metazoa > Chordata > Mammalia > Carnivora > Felidae > Panthera > Panthera tigris. The sequence continues at coordinate 44,788,147 of NC_056671.1, forward strand.
TCTGCAGGTCCTGTGTAAGGCTGAAAAATGCTTTTTTTTTTTTTTTTTTTGGCTTTGCATTAATTAAAATTTCTTGAATAGTACAAAATTTGAAAGTTATAAAATGCCCTTCTAACCCCTGCTCTAACAGGCCACTCTGTTCTTCTCCTAGATGTAACTTCTTATTTCTTGTATTGATTATACATATTGACTGTCGGTGCATACACAAGCATATGCAAATATATATACTCGTTTTTTTGTTTGTTTGTTTTTTACACATGTGGTAGCATACTACACACATTGCATTTTGCTTTTTGCACTTAGTATATCTGGGTAGTTCATTATTTAATCAATGCCCTATTGAACATTTGTTTCCAATCTTTTGCTATTTGAGTACTGCTGCAATTATTATCCCTTATCTGTGTCATTTCACTCATATGCAAATATACCAATAAGATGAGTTTCTAGAAGTGGTATTACTGAGTCAAGGGGTATCTCTACTTTTAATTTTGATAGATATTGCCAAATTGGTCTTACAGAGGTTGGTCCAATTTGCACTCTCATAGGCAGTGTGCAAGAGTGTGTGTTTTCCCTTAGCCAAATGATTTTGTTATCCTTCTGATCTTTGTCATTTTTGCATCTGAGTTTTGTTTTGCATTTATCTTGTTGTGAATGAGGTTGAACATCTTTTCCCATGATTAAGAGCCTTGTGTAGTTCCATTTATGTGAACTCTTTGCCTGATTCTGTTCATATTCTTTACCTATTTTTTTTCTATTGGGTTATTGGTTTCATTGATTTGAGAAGCTCTTTGCATATGAAGGACATTAGCCTTTTGTCTGAAATATACTTTAAAGATATTTATTCCTGGTTTTTCATTTGACTTTGTTTATACTTTTAAAAAAATTATGATGATCTTTTCTTTTGTAAAGGTATTTCAGTTTATCAATCTTTTCTTTTATGGCTTTGGAATTTTGTATAATATTTAGGAAAGCCTTCTCACTGTTAAGATTATTTTTTTAATCCTATGTTTTCTTCTAGTACTTTCATGGTTTTGCTTTTGAGGTTTACATTTTGTTTCCATCTGGAATTTTTGTTTTCGGTGGTTGTAACATGTAGAGTATATATTTAACCTTATATTTTTCCAAATGGCAACCAAATTGTCCTAGCATCATTTCCCGAATAATCCATTTACCTCCCACTGATTCAAAATGGGAATTAAAAAAATATGTAAATTCTCATATGTACATGTATTCTTGTATAAATTCTTATGTGGATATATATAATATAAATTTTTATATATATTTGGCTCTATTTCTGGATTTTTCTATTTTGTACCAATGATCTGTTTATTCATGCTTTGATACCAAATTTCTTTGACTATTCAATATAGAGAGAGGGCTAACCCCTTCTCATTAATCTTTTAAGAAATGAGAAATTGATCACATTTTCACTTATTTATTTTCCATATAAACTTTAGAATTGACTTGTTCAGTTTTTAAAAATCCTTTTGGTATTTCTATTGGAATAATATTAAAATTTTGAATTAATTTAGGGAGAATTAATATCTTAATTTTGTTAAGTCTTCCTGTCCAAGATGAAGTATCTTTTCATTTGTTTAGATATTCTTTGTGTCCCTCCGCATTTTAAACTTTTCATTTAGATCCTGTGCATATTTCCAGTTAAGTTTATCCCCAGGTGTTTCACACTTTCTGCTATTAGTCTAATTTTTTGAGTTGGTTGTTACATCTGCTAAGTGTATATTAAGCTTGTTTCCAAGAATCATCCTGAATTTTCATATCTTTTTTGGTTGATTCTCTTGTGCTTTCTGGGGTGATATGCAGTTTCTATTTGCATTGCTGACGGCTTGGGTGTTGGTGGGAAGTCCTGCTCTTGGTATTACTTGGATAAGGAAATACATACCTTCTAATGTACTTCTTCACTTAAACCCTAGATTCATTTAACTTTAGAGATGGAAGAGACCTGGCTGAGGTCCAGTGGAGGAAATTGAATCTTAAGAGGTTAAGTCCTGCTAGCCAGTGTGGACCCTGGGTTTCCAGACTCTTGACTCAGTGGTCTTGGCTCTGGCTGGACTAGGCTGAGAGGTCACTAAATGAAACTCGAGACCCAAACACTGTGAGCAAAAGTTTGACTTTTGGCAGAGGTTAGTAACTTCTACTACTCTGAGCGTTGCTTCATTAATCAGTTTAGGAATTAACAAACTACTGAGACTTAGGCCAGTAAAGTTTTTTTTCAAAGATTGCATATGTCCCCAGACACCAACTTTGAGTTACCTCCAGGGAATAGCACAAATGACCACTGGTCTCCAATGAATCATCAGGCTGCATTTGCTGAAATAAATGAAAGCATTGTGAGAGCAGGAAATCAGGACAAACACCTACACTTGCTAACCCAAACAGCTTCCCTTTCTTAGCCCCTGGAGATCACTTATCACCAAATGGACAGATACACTCTGCAAAGTTTTTGTAGGCCTCACAGCTTGTAAATAAGAGACTGCATTCTTTATGCTGCCTTCTTGTTGAATCTGGCAAAGGGAAGATCTCTGACTCCAATCAGCTGGTCAATGACCAGTAGCTAGGCTGGCTGAGAGTGATGACTCCAGTCAAATGAGCTTTGTAAACCCACTATATTTAATTCAGAGCACCCTGTATTTTTAAAACACAAGCTGTCCTAGTCATGGAAAATCATCTTGGGAACACCGGTTATATATTACCTATCATTTATAAAGCCATACTGAATACCAATTGGTCTGTGGGGAACACACTGGCATAGATTACATAATATTTAACGTTTCTATAACTCATCATCCCTTTGCTCTTTCTTACACATGTATTATTCCTTATATGCTTTTACCAGGACTTCTTTTTTGTTTATTCTATTCTTCCATTTACATTTTGTCTCATACTTGAGTCTACACAAACATTTCTGATTTTTTTGATACCTCTAGATTCATTGGTG